>NC_044996.1:88931443-89121283 GCF_008728515.1 Papio anubis | reverse complement strand
ATGGGGAGGGGGGAGGGGGGAGGGATTGCATTGGGAGTTATACCTGATGTAAATGACGAGTTGATGGGTGCAGCACACCAACAAGGCACAAGTATACATATGTAACAAACCTGCACGTTATGCACATGTATCCTACAACTTACAGTATAATAATAATAAATAAATTTTAAAAAAAAAGAAAAAAAAAAGAAAAAAGATTATATGAATGGCTAATTAGAATAACCAGTGCAGAGAAGTCCTTTAAAGACCCGAGGGAGCTGAAAATGATGGCACGAGAACTACATGACAAATGCACAAGCTTCAGTAACCAATTCGATCTCCTGGAAAAAATGGTATCAGCAAGTGAAGATCAAATTAATGAAATGAAGCGAAAAGAGAAGTTTACAGAAAAAAGAGTAAAATGAAACTATCAAAACCTCCAAGAAAAGTGGGACTATGTGAAAAGACCAAATCTACTTCTGACTTGTGTATGTGAACGTGACGGGGAGAATGGTACCAAGTTGGAAAAAACTCTTCAGGATATTATCCAGGAGAAATTCCCCAACCCAGCAAGGCAGGACAACATTCAAATTCAGGAAATACAGAGAATGCAGAAAAGATATTCCTCAAGAAGAGCAACACCAAGACACATAATTTTCAGATTCACCAAACTTGAAATGAAGGAAAAAATATAAAGGGCAGCTAGAGAGAAAGGTCGGAGTACCCACTAAGGGAAGCCCATCAGACTAACAGCAGATCTCTCAGTAGAAACTCTACAAGCCAGAAGACAGTGGGGGCCAATATTCAAAAATCTTAAAGAAAACAATTTTCAACCCAGAACTTCATATCCAGCCAAACTAAGCTTCATAAGTGAAGAAGTAATAAACTCCTTTACAAACAAGCAAACTCTGAGAGATTTTGTCACCACCAGGCCTGTCCTACAAGAGCTCCAGAAGGAAGCACTAAACATGGAAAGGAACAACTGGTACCAGCCACTGCAAAAACATGCCACATTGTAAGCACTATCAATGCTAAGCTGAAATTGCATCAACTAATGAGTAAAATAACCAGGTAACATCATAATGACAGTATTATTAACCTTAAATAACAATATTAACCTTAAATGTAAATGGGCAAAATGCTCCAATTAAAAGACACAGACTGGCAAAGTGGAAAAAGAGTCAAGACCATCAGTGTGCTGTATTCAGGAGACCCATCTCACAAGTAGAGACACACATAGGCTCAAAATAAAGGGATGGAGGAAGATCTACCAAGCAAATGGAAAACAAAAAAAGGCAGGGGTTGCAATCCTACTGTCAGGTAAAACAGACTTTAAATCAACAAATATCAGAAGTGAAAAAGAAGGCCATTACATAATGATAAAGGGATCAATACAACAAGAAGAGCTAACTATCCTAAATATATATGCACCCAATACAGGAGCACCCAGATTCATAAAGCAAGTCCTTAGAGACTTACAAACAGACTTAGACTCCCATACAATAATAATGGAGACTTTAACACCCCACTGTCAACATAAGACAGATCAATGAGACAGAAAGTTAACAAGGATATCCAGGAATTGAACTCATCTCTGTACCAGGTGGATCTAATAGACATCTACAGAACTTTCCATGCCAAATCAACAGATTACACATTATTCTCAGCATCACATCGCACTTATTCCAAAATTGACCACATAGTTGGAAGTAAAGCACTCCTCAGCAAATGTAAAAGAACAGAAATTATAACAAACTGTCTCTCAGACCACAGTGCAATCAAACTAGAACTCAGGATTCAGAAACTAAGTCAAAACCGCTAAACTACATGGAAATTGAACAACCTGTTCCTGAGTGACTACTGGGTACATAACAAAATGAAGGCAGAAATAAAGATGTTCTTTGAAGCTAATGAGAACAAAGACACAACATACCAGAATGTCTGGGATACATTTAAAGCAGTGTGTAGAGGGAAATTTATAAGACTAAATGCCCACAAGAGAAAGCAGGAAAGATGTAAAATTGACACCCTAACATCACAATTAAAAGAACTAGAGAAGCTGAGAATGATGGTTTCCAGCTGCATCCATGTCCCTATAAAGGACATAAACTCACCCTTTTTTATGGCTGCATAGTATTACATGGTGTATATATACCACATTTTCTTAATCCAGACTGTCACTGATGGATATTTGGGTTGATTCCAAGTCTTTGCTATTGTGAATAGTGCTGCAATAAACATACATGTGAATGCGTCTTTATAGCAGCATGATTTATAATCCTTTGGGTATATCCCCAGTAATGGGATGGCTAGGTCATATGGTACTTCCAGTTCTAGATCCTTGAGGAATCGTCATACTGTTTTCCATAATGGTTGAACTAGTTTACAATCCCACCAACAGTGTAAAAGTGTTCCTATTTCTCCACATCCTCTCCAGCACCTGTTGTTTCCTGACTTTTGAATGATTGCCATTCTCACTGGTGTGAGATGGTATGTCATTGTGGTTTTAATTTGCATTTCTCTGATGGCCAGTGATGATGAGCATTTTTTCATGTGTCTGTTGGCTGTATGAATGTCTTCTTTTGAGAACTGTCTGTTCATATTCTTTGCCCACTTTTCAATGGGGTTGTTTGTTTGTTTCCTGTAAATTGGTTTGAGTTCTTTACACCACATGTTCTCACTCATAGGTGGGAACCGAACAATGAGATCACTTGGACTCGGGAAGGGGAACTTCACACACCGGGTCCTATCACGGGGAGGGGGCAGGGGGAGGGATTGCATTGGGAGTTATACCTGATGTAAATGACGAGTTGATGGGTGCTGACGAGTTGATGGGTGCAGCACGCCAACATGGCACAGGTAAACATATGTAACAAACCTGCACGTTGTCCACATGTACCCTAGAACTTAGAGTATAATAAAAAAAAAAAAGAAAGAAAGAAAAAAGAAAAAAAAAATAACTAGAGAAGCAAGAGCAAACACATTCAAAACCTAACGGAAGGCAAGAAATAACTGAGATCACTGCAGAACTGAAGGAGATAGAGACACAGAAAACCCTTCAAAAAAATCAATGAATCCAGGAGATGGTTTTTTGAAAAGATCAACAAAATTGATAGACCGCTAGAAAGACTAATAAAGATAAAAGAGAGAAGAATCAAATAGACGCAATAAAAATGATAAAGGGGGTATCACCACCGACCCCACAGAAATACAAACTACCATCACAGAATGCTATAAACATCTCTATGCAGATAAACTAGAAAACCTAGAAGAAATGGACAATTTCCTGGACATTTACACTCTCCCAAGACTAAACTAGGAAGAAGTTGAATCCCTGAATAGACCAATAGCAGGCTCTGAAATTGAGGCAACAATTAATAGCCTACCAACCAAAAAGTCAGGACAGATGGTGCTGGGAAAATTAGCTAGCCATAAGTAGAAAGCTGAAACTGGATCCTTTCCTTCTCCTTATACGAAAAGAATTAATTCAGGATGGATTAGAGACTTAAATGTTAAGCCCTAATACCATAAAATCCTGGGAAAACCTGAGTAGTACCATTCAGGACATAGGCATGGGCAAAAGACTGTGTCTAAAACACCAAAAGCAACAGCAGCAAAAGCCAAAATTGACAAATGGGATCTCTGATGACTAAAGAGCTTCTGCACAGCAAAGAAACACCATCAGTGAACAGGCAACCTACAGAATGGGAAAATTTTTTGCAATCTACTCATCTGACAAAGGGCTAATATCCAGAACCTATAAAGAACTCAAGCAAATTTACAAGAAAAACAAACAACCCCAACAAAAAAGTGACGAGATATGAACAGACATTTCTCAAAGACATTCATACAGCCAACAGACATGAAAAAATGTTCATCCTCACTGGCCATCAGAAATGCAAATCAAAACCACAAGAGATACCATCTACACGCAGTTAGAATGACAATCATTCAAGAATCAGAAACAACAGGTGCTGGAGAGGATGTGGAGAAATAGGAACACTTTTACACTGTTGGTGGGATTTTAAACTACTTCAACCATTGAGGAAGACAGTGTGGTGATTCCTCAAGGAGCTAGAACTAGAAATACCATTTGACCAAGCCCTCTCATTACTGGGTATATACCCAAGGATGATAAATCATGCTGCTATAAAGACACATGCACACGTATATTTATTGTGGCACTATTCACAATAACAAAGACTTGGAACCAACCCAAATGTCCATCAATAATAGACTGGATTAAGAAAATGTGGCACATATACACCATGGAATACTATGCAGCCATAAGAAATCATGAGTTTGTGTTCTTTGAAGGGACATGGATGAAACTGGAAGCCATCATTCTCAGCAAACTATCGCAATGATAGAAAACCAAACATCGCATGTTCTCACTCATAGGTGGGAATTGAACAATGAGAACACTTGGTCACAGGAAGGAGAACATCACACACTGGAGCCTATCTCGGGGTGGGGGGACAAAGGAGGGATAGCATTAGGAAATATACCTAATGTAAATGACACGTCAATGGGTGCAGCACACCAACATGGCACATGTATACATATGTAAAAAAACCTGCAGATTGTGCACATGTACCCCAGAAATTAAATTATAATAATAAAAAAGTTGTAAAAAATTATAAAATAAAGTCTCAAAATATAAAACCAATGTGATAAAATCACAGGTATCCCTATACACAAACAATATACAGAGAGCCAAATCATGAGTGAACTCCCATTCACAATTGCTACAAAGAGAATAAAATATCAAAGAATACAACTTACATGGGATGTGAAGGACCTCTTCAAGGAGAATTACAAACCTCCTTTTGTTGTAAAGCAATTGCAACAAAAGCCAAAATTGACAAACGAAATCTGATCAAACTAAAGAGCTTCTGCACAGAAAAAGAAATTATCATCAGATTGAACAGGCAACCTAAAGAATGGGAGAAAATTTTTTCAAGCTACCCATCTGACAAAGGTCTAATATACAGAATCTATAAGGAACTTAAACAAATTAACAAGAAAAACAACAAACAACTCCATCAAAAAGTGGGCAAGGGATATGAACAGACACTTCTCAAAAAAAGACATTTATGCAGCCTTCAAACATATATATATATATATATATAAAAACTCATCATCACCAGTGATTAGAGAAATGTAAATCATAACCACAATGAGATACCATCTCACGTCAGTTAGAATGGAGATTATTAAAAAGCCAGAAACAACAGATGCTTGCGAGGCTGTGAAGAAATAGGAAAATTATTACACTGTTGGTGGGAGTGTAAATAAGTTCAATCATTGTGTAAGACGGGGGGCGATTCTTCAGAAATCTAGAACCAGAAATACCATTTGATCCAGTAATCCCGTTACTAGATATATACCCACTGGATTATAAATCATTCTACTATAAAGACACATGAACATATATAGCAAAGACTTCGAACCAAACCAAATTCCCACCAATGATAGACTGGATAAAGAAAATATGCACATATACACCATGGAGTACTATGCAGCTACAAAAATGGAGTTCTTGTCCTTTGCATGGATATGGATGTAGCTGGAAGCCATCATCCTCAGCAAACTAACACAGGAACAGAAAACCAAACACTGCATGTTTTCACTCATAAGTAGGAGCTGAACAAGGAGAACACATCGACACAGGGAGGGGAACATCATACACCGGGGTGTGTTGGGGGCTGTGGGGAAAGGGGAGGGAGGGCCTTAGGACAAATACCTGATGTATGAGGGACTTAAAATCTAAATGATGGGTTCATAGGTACAGCAACCACCATGGCATATATATACCTATGTAACAAATGTGCACATTCTGCACATGTAGCCCAGAATTTAAAGTTTAAAGAAAGAAAATAAAAGAAATGCTGTTGTATATAGCAAAATTTTTGTCATACACCTATAGCAATACGTGAAGAGAAATGTAGTAGTTTTTGTTATTTATTTTTATTTCAATAGCATTATGAGTACAAGTGGTTTTTGGTTACATAGTTGAATTGTGTAGTGGTGAAGTCTAGGATTTTAGTGTTCCCATCACCAAATAGAGTATATTGTACCATACAGGTAGGTTTTTTTTTTAATTCTTCACCTCCTCCCATCTTTCCTCCCTCTGAGACTCCAATATCCACTATACCACTCTGTATGCCTTTGCATACCTGTAGCTTACCTCCCACATATAAGTGATAACATGTGATATTTGGTTTCCAATTCTTGAGTTACTTCTCTTAGAACAATGTCCACCAGTTCTATATGAGTTTCTGCAGAAAACCATAATTGCATTCCTTTTTATGGTTGAGTAGTAGAATTTAGTTATTTTTAAAACCTCCTTGTAAAATATAATTGACATGTGAAAAGCTGTACATATTTAACATATACAATGAAGTGAATATGAAGGAAAGTATACATCTATTAACTGTCACAATAAGTGCCATAAACACATCCATCCCCTCTAAAAGTATCCCCCCTCCCTCTTTACACAGTGTGTGTGGGTGGGGTGAGAAGAACATTTAACACAAGATACATACTCCAGCAAATTATTATGTATAAACTACAGAATTATTAACTTTTGGCACTTTGCTTTACAGCAGATATCTAGAACTTGTTGACCTTTCATAGCTGAGACTTCGTACTCTTTGACGAATGTCTCCCAGTTTCCTCTTGCTACCAGTCTCCAACAAGCTCAGTACTCATTGCTTCTATGAGTTTGTCTATTTTAGATTCCTCATATCACGGTATCATGTGGTAGTTTTTCTTCTCTCTTTGGCTAATTTCACCTAGCAAAATGTTCTCCAGGTTGATTTATGACGTCAGAAGCAGCAGTATTTCCTTCTTTTAATGGCTGAATAATAAGCCATTAGATGTATATACCACATTTTCTTTTTTTATAATTTATTTATTTTTTATTTTTTTTAATTATTATTATACTTTAAGTTCTAGGGTACATGTGCATAACGTGCAGGTTTGTTACATATGTATACTTGTGCCATGTTGCTGTGCTGCACCCATCAACTCGTCAGCACCCATCAACTCGTCATTTACATCGGGTACTCCCGATGCAATCCCTCCCTCCCCCTCCCCACGCCAGTAGACCCGGTGTGTGATGTTCCTTCCCGAGTCCAGTGATCTCATTACTCAGTTCCACCTATGGTGAGAGACATCTTGTTGATTGTTTAGTTTTCTGTTCTTGTGATAGTTTGCTAGAATGATGGTTTCCCGGCTGCATCCATGTCCATAAAAGGACATAAACTCATCCTTTATTATGGCTGCATAGTATTCCATGGTGTATATGTGCCACAATTTTCTTAATCAGTCTGCTCACTGATGGACATTTGGGTTGATTCCAAAGTCTTTGCTATTGTGAAGTGCTGCAATAAGCATACATTAGCATGTGTCTTTATGGCATGATTAATCATCCTTTGGTATATGCCCAGTAATGGGATAGCTGGGGTCATATGGTACATCTAGTTCTGAATCCTTGAGGAATCGCCATGCTGTTTTTCATAATGGTTGAACTAGTTTACAATCTCACCAACAGTGTAAAAGTGTTTCTATTTCTCACATCCTCTCCAGCTTCTGTTGTTTCCTGACTTTTGTGGTGCCATTCTAACAGCTGTGAAATGATATGTCATTGTGGTTTTTGATTTGCATTCTCTGATGGCCAGTGATGATGAGCATTTTTCATGTGTCTGTTGGCTGTATGAATGTGTCTTCTTTTGAGAAATGTCTCTGTTCATATCCACACTTTAAGTACATTAGGGTTCTTTGTTTTCTTGTAAATTTGTTTGAGTTCTTTGTAGGTTCACCGGATGTAGCCCTTTGTCAGACGGTCTAGATTACTGCGAATTTTCTCCATTCTGTGGAGTTGCCTGTTCACTCTGATGGTAGTTTCTTTGGTGAAGCTCTTTAGTTTAATGAGAGGATCCCATTTTGTCAATTTTGACTTTTTGTTGCCGTTACTTTGGTGTTTAGACATGAAGTCCTTGCCCGTACCCTGTGTCTGAATGGTACTACCTAGGTTTTCCTCTAGGGTTTTTATGGTATTAGGTCACAACATTTAGTAGTCTCTAATCCATCTTGAATTAATTTTCGTATAAGGAGTAAGGAAAGGATCAGTTTCAGCTTTCTATGGCTGTATTTTCCAGCACCATTTGTTAATGGGG
The DNA here is from genome assembly GCF_008728515.1 of Papio anubis. Taxonomy (NCBI): domain Eukaryota; kingdom Metazoa; phylum Chordata; class Mammalia; order Primates; family Cercopithecidae; genus Papio; species Papio anubis. The sequence goes on along the minus strand of NC_044996.1, from coordinate 89,113,121 downwards.
AATCTTCCCCATTTCTTGTTTTTATCAGTTTGTCAGAGTCAGATGTCTATCAGATGTGTGGTATTATTTCTGGGGGCTCTGTTCTGTTCCAATTGTGGTCTATATCTCTGTTTGTTCCAGTACCATGCTGTTTTGGTTGCATGGCCTTGTAATTATATTTGAAGTCAGTGGCGTGATAACTCCAGCTTTGTTCTTTTGAACTTAGGATTGTCTTGGCAGCAATGCTGGGCTCTTTTTGGTTCCATATAGACTTTAAAGCAGTTTTTCCAATTCTATTTGAAGAAACTCTGTTGGAAAAGCTTGAGTAGAATGACGACGAATCTGTAAGTACCTTGGGCAATATGGCCATTTCACATCTTAGATTACTACCATCACAGGCCATGGTATGTTCTGCCATTTGTTGTAATCTCTTTTATATCTGAGGAGGTGGTTGGCAGGTCTCCTTGAAGGGTCCTTTATATCCTTGTAAGTTGGATTCTAGGTATTTTATTCTCTTTGAAACGGTGTGAATGGAAGTTCACATTCATGATTTGGCTGTTTGTCTGTTACTGGTGTATAGAATGCTGTGATTTTGCATTAATTTTGTATCCTGAGACTTTGCTGAGTTGCTTATCGTAACCCAAGGATGTTGGGCTGAGATGATGGGGTTTTCTAAATATACAGTCATGTCATCTGCAAACAAGGACAATTTGACTTCCTCTTTTCCTAAGTGAATACCCTTGATTTCTTTCTCTTGCCTGATTGCCTTAGCCAGAACTTCCAACACTATGTTGAATAAGAGTGGTGATAGAGGGCATCCTTATCTTGTACCCGTTTTCAAAGGGAATTTCTCCAGTTTTTGCCCATTCAGTATGATATTGGCTGTGGGTTTGTCATAAATAGCTCTTATTATTTTGAGATACGTTCCATCAATACCGAATTTATTGAGCATTTTTAGCATGAAGGGCTGTTGAATTTTGTCAAAGGCCTTTTCTGTATCTATTGAGATAATCATGTGGTTTTTGACTTTTGTTCTGTTTATATGCTGGATTATGTTTATTGATTTGTGTATGGTGAACCAGCCTTGCATCCCAAGGATGAAGCCCATTTGATCATGGTGGATAAGCTTTTTGATGTGCTGCTGGATCCGGTTTGCCAGTATTTTATTGAGGATGTTTGCATCGATGTTCATCAGGGATATTGGTCTAAAATTCTCTTTTTTTGTTGTGTCTCTGCCAGGCTTTGGTATCAGGATGATGTTGGCCTCATAAAATGAGTTAGGGAGGAGTCCCTCTTTTTCTGTTGATCGGTATAGTTTCAGAAGGAATGGTACCAGCTCCTCCTTGTACCTCTGGTAGAATTCAGCTGTGAATCCATCTGGTCCTGGACTTTTTTTAGTTGCTAGGCTATTAATTATTGCCTCAATTTCAGAGCCTGCTATTGGTCTATTCAGGGATTCAACTTCTTCCTGGTTTAGTCTTGGAAGAGTGTACGTGTCCAGGAAAATATCCATTTCTTCTAGATTTTCTAGTTTATTTGCATAGAGGTGTTTATAGTATTCTCTGATCGTAGTTTGTATTTCTGTGGAGTCGGTGGTGATATCCACTTTATCATTTTTTACTGCATCTATTTGGATTCTTCTCTCTTTTCTTCTTTTATTAGTCTTGCTAGCGATCTCACCAATTTTGTTGATCTTTTCAAAAACCAACTGCTGGATTCAGTGATTTTTTGGAGGGGTTTCTTTGTGTCTCTATCTCTTGGTTTCTCAGTTTTAGTTATTTCTTCCCCTTCTGCTAGCTTTCAGATATTCTTTGCATGCTCTTGCTTCTCTGGTTCTTCTAATTGTGATGTTAGATGTCAGGATTTAAGAACTTTTCCAGCTTTTCTCTTCTGACACAGATTGCTATAAATTTCCCTCTACACACTGCTTTAAATCCAATCTAACCAGACATTCCCAATTTATTTGTATCTTTGTTCTTTATTGGTTCAAAGAACATCTTTATTTCTGCCTTCATTTTGTTATGTGCTCTGATTAGTCATTCAGAGCAGGTTATTCAGTTTCTATAGTTGGCGGTTTGATTGAGTTTCTGTAGTCCTGAGTTCTGGTTTGATTGCACTGTGGTCTGAGGGAACAGTTTGTTATAATTTCTGTTCTTGTACATTTGCTTTGAGGAGTGCGCTTTTCTTCCAATTATGTGAGTCCAATTTTGCCGAATAGAATGTGATGTGGTGCTGAAGAATGTATATTCTGTTGATTGGGTGGGGATTCTGTAGATGTCTATTGGAGTCTTGCTGCGAGATGAGTTCAATTTCTGGATATCCTTGTTAACTTTCTGTCTTGTTGATCTGTCTAATGTTGACAGTGCTGAATTAAAGTCTCCCATTATTAACTTGTATGGGAGTCTAAGTCTCTTGTAGCAAGTCTCTAGGAAACACATTTTATGAATCTGAGTATACTCCTGTAATGGGTGCATATATTTAGGATAGTTAGCTCTTCCTGTGTTTGAATTGTGATCCCCTTTACCATTATGTAATGGCCTTCTTTTGTCTCTTTTGATCACGATGGTTTAAAGTCTGTTTATCAGAATTCAGGATTGCAACCCCTGCTTATGTTTGTTCTCCTGCATTTGGCAGTAGATCTTCCTCCATCCCTTTACTTTGAGCCTATGTAGCATGCTCTCAAACATGTGGATGATTACTCGAATACAACCGACTGATGGGAGGTCTTGACTCTTTATCCAGTTTGCCAGTCGTATGTTTAATTAGCTGATTTACAAACTTCCATTTACTTTTAAGGTTATTATTGTTATGTGTGAACTTGATCCTGCCATTATGATATTAACTGTTTATTTTGCTCATTAGTTGTTGCAGTTTCTTCCTAGCCTCAATGATCTTTACATTTTGGCATGTTTTTGCAATGGCTGGTACTGGTTGTTCCTTTCCATGTTTAGTGCTTCCTTCAGGGTCTCTTGTAAGGCAGGCCTGGTGGTGACAAAATCTCTAAGCATTCATGCTCGTCCTGCTGCTCCTCCTGCTTGCCAGTGATCTCCACCATGCCATCCTTGGTGTTAACCGTTAGCTCTTCAGGGGCAAAGTGGTTGACATCCAGGGACAGGCGCCAGCGGTCTGCCGTGTGCTGGATCTCAAAGACCCCGCTGCTGAGCTGCGGCTGAGTGCACCGCTGTAGGCGGGCCCAGCCAGCGCGGGGCTCTAGATCGTGGCAGGGGGGCAGGGGGCGCACGTTGCCTGGCCAACTGCTGCCGCTGAACCACTGCGACCACTCCTCGGGCAGTGGGGCAGCCCGAAGGCCTGGTGGAAGAGGCGGCTGTGCGTGTACCAGTTGCGGAAGGGGTCCCAGCGGGGCCCCCGCAGGAGTGAGAAGGGGACGTGGTGCTGGGTCATGCTGGCTGACTCTGCTCTAGACGTCTGCTTGGAGAAGTGCTGCCTTGGCTTTTTTGAATAATGCTGCAAAGAAGATGAGAGGGCAAATTCCTTTTCCAGATTCTGATTTCAACTTATTTGGATATACAATGAGAGGGGATTGTGGGATAATATGGTAATTCAATTTTTAGGTTTTTTAAAATTTCTATTTATAATTGAAAACAAATAATTGTATATATTTATGGTGTACAATGGATGTAATATATTATTACAGTGCGGAATGATTAAATCAGGCAAATCAACTAATGTATTACCTCACATATTTATCTTTTTGTGGTGAAAACATTTATAATTTACTCTTTTAACAATTTTGACATATGCAATCCTTTATTATACATTATAGTTACCATTCTGTGCAATACATAACTAAAGATTATTTTCCACATCTAACCAAAACTTTGTACCCTTTGATTAACAGCCCCCTTTCCTCATCTACTTCCCTACCCCAGACCCTGGTTGCCATCATTCTACTCTCCACAACTGTTAGTTCAACTTCGTAAGATTATGAGGTATTAACTTTCTGTGTCTCACTTATTGAACTTAGTATAATGTCCTCGACGTTTATCCACATTGTCAAAATGACAGAATTTTTCCTTCTTTAAAGTTGAAGAGTATTCCATTGCATATATACATCACATTTTCTTTATTGATTTATCATGTGGTGGACACCTAGGTTGTTTGCCTATCTTGGCAATTGTAAATAATGCTGTAATAAACACAGAAGCACAAAAATTTCTTCAGCATACTGATTACTATTTCTTTGAATATATGTCCAGAAATAAAATTACTGGATCATATGATAATGACATTTTTAGTTTTCTGAGGAACCTCCATAACCTTTTTCATAATGGATACACTAATTTACATTACTGTAAGGAGATATGTCATTGTGGTTTTAATGTCCATTTCCCTGATAATCAGTGATGATTAGTATTTTCTCTGTTGGCCGTTTGTATGTCTTCTCTTGAGATATGTTTATTGAGGTCCTTTGCTCATTGTGTTGGGTCATTTGTTTCTGTTTTCTGAAATGTTTGAGTTCCTCACAGATTTTTAATATTAGCTCCTTATCAGAGTTATGCTTAGCAAATATATTCTCCCAGTTCATGGTATTTCTCTTTACTATATTAATTGTTTGTTGTTGTTGTTGTTGTTGTTGTGTAGAAGCTTTTTTAGTTTGATGTACTTCCGTTTGCCTATTTTTATTTTTTGTTTTTTGGCTGTGCTTTGGGGCCATATCCAAGAAATTTTGCCCATCCTAAAGTCATAGAGAAGTTTCCCTATATATTTTTAAAATAATTTTACACTTTTAGGTCTTATGTTTAAGTCTTCAATGTATTTTGAATTGATAGTTGTATATAGTGTTACTCAGAGTTCCAATTTTAATCATCTGCTTGTGAGTATCCAGTTTTACTAACACCATTTATAGAAGAGATGGTCCTTTCTCCATTGAGTGTTGTTAGAACCTTTATCAAAAGTAAATTGACCATAAATCAGTGTGTTCTTTCTGGGTATATGTTCTGTTTAAATGGCCCATGCATTTGCTTTTGTGCCAATACCAAGCTGCTTTGATTAATATAGCTTTGTAATAGATTTAGACATCAGGTACTCATTTTCTGTTTGGTTTTATGTTGTTTTGATTTTTGCTCTAGAATGCTTTGGTTGTTCACGGTCTTTTGTGATTCCATACAAATTTTTATATTAATATTAATTCTTCCAATTCATGCAAATGAGAAATCTTTATTTTTAAATTTTTATTTTAAACACATAGGGTGTATGTGCAGGTTCCTTTCATGGATATATTGTGCCCAGGTAGTGAACAAAACATGTGGTATGTAGTTTTTCAACAAGTCACCCCCTCCATCCCTGCCTTCTTTAGTTGTCTACACTGTCTATTGTTCTTATGATTATGTCTATGTGTCCTCAGTATTTAGTTGTCAGATATAAGTGAGAACATGAGGTAATTACTTTTCTGTTCCTGCATTAATTAGTTTAGAATAATATAATACAACTCTATCCATGTTGCTGCAAAGGTCATAATTTTATTTATTTTTACGGTTTCAGAGTATTCCACATTAGGGATCATGTTTGTTATATTCAATCTACCAATGATGGCCATCTAGATTGATTCAATATCTTTGACATTGTGAATGGCATGGCAACAAACGTAAGCGTGTATATGATTTTTTTCTACAATACTATTATCTTTAGTGTATATATCCAGTAATGGGATTGCTAGATCAAATAGTAGCTCTGTTTTAAGTTCTTTAAGGAATCTCCAAAATGCTTTCCATAGTGGCTGAACTAATTTACATTTCTACCAGCAGTGTATAAGCATTCCCTTTTCTCTGCAGCCTTGTTGGCATCTGTTTTTTTTTTTTTAATAGTCACCACTCTGACTGGTGTGAGATGGTATCTCATTGTTGTTTTGACTTGAATTTCTCTGATTATTAGTGATGATGAATATTTTTTCATATGTTTGTTGGTTGCTGGTATATTCTCCTAGAGAAGTAACTATTCATGTCTTTTGCCCATTATTCAATGGAGTTATTTGATTTGTTTCTCAAAATGTTTAAGTTATTTATAAATTCTTGGTGATAGACCTTATTCAGATGTAAAGATTGTGAATATTTTCTCTCATTCTGTAGGTTGTCTTTTTACTCTGATGATAGTTTGTTTTGCTGTGAAGAAACTATTTAGTATAGTTAGGTCTCACTTGTCAGTGTTTTTTATTTGTAATTGCTTTAGGGGATTGAACAGTAAATATTTTGCCAAGAATGATGTTGAAAAGTACCTTTGCCTGGTATCCTTCTACCTTGAAGTGTTACTTTTAAGTACGTAATTCTCTTTGAGTTGATTTTATATATGGTGAAAAGAAAGAGTCCAGTTTCATCATTCTGCATATCGTGGGTCAGTTACTCCAGCACCATTGATTAAACAGAGAGTTTTATCTATGTTGTCTGTTTTTGTTGGCCTTGTCAAAGATCAGATGGTTTTACGTATGTGTCTTCATTTCTGAGTTCTCCATTGCTCCATTGGTCTATGAGTTTTTCTTTTTTTTTTTCTTGCATCATGCTGTTTTTGTTACTGTAGCATTGTAGTATACTTTAAATTGAGGTAATGCGATGCCTCCAGCTTTGCAGCTCTTGCTTAGAATTACCTTGGGTGTTCTGGCTCTATTTTGTTTCTATATGAATTTTAAAATAGTTTTTCCAACTCTTTGAAAAATGACATTGGTAGCTTGATAGAAATAAGCTGCCCAACCAGAGTGCTTCTCAGGGGGGCCTCATTATAGCTCTTTGCTGGAAGCCAGACCTAACAATCAGAGAGCTCTAGCAGACTGGTCCCCACCCACGTGACCAGCGCACCTACAGCCTCCCACCACTGGAGGCTTCTTCCAAGATGGTGACCACACTTCCTCTCTCATAATGGTGTACATGTGAACATGTAATTTACTGTCCCACTGCTTCCCTTGTCAGTGCCCTACTCCCACTGTGCTACCACTGCCACTGACATGAGTGTGAGCACAGACACTGGAAAATCCACCATCACACCACCTCTGCCATGGCTTCTGGCTTATGTGATCAAACACAGATCCCATTTATACCACCCCTGCAAAGCACTTTTGCTGACATCCCCTTCAAAGTGTTGGGGCTGGTAGACAGGAACATTTTGGCCATTCTAGTGAGGATGGTAAACATCAAGGAGCCAGACAACAAAACTGGGGGCCTGGTACGAGGCCCTAGGAGTAAGTGCACATAGCCAGCATCATCAGGCTGTTAGCAGACCTTTCAGCAGAAAACCTATAAGCCAGAAGAGATTGTGGGTCTATATTTAGCATTCTTTTTTTTTTCTTTTTTTTCTTTTTTTTTTTTTTTTATTATTATACTTAAAGTTCTAGGGTACATGTGCATAACGAGCACATTTGTTACATATGTATACTTGTGCCATGTTGCTGTGCTGCACCCATCCTTTCGTCATTTACATCGGTATAACTCCCAGTAATCCCTCCCCCCTCCCCCTCCCATAATAGGCCTGGTGTGTGATGTCCCCTTCCCGGAGTCAAGTGATCTCATGCTTCCAGTTCCCTATGAGTGAGAACATCTTGGTGTTGGTTTTCTGTTCTTGGCGATAGATTGCTAAGAATGATGGTTTCCAGCTGCATCCATGTCCCTACAAGGACACAAACTCATCCTTTTTATGGCTGCATAGTATTCCATAGTGTGCTCATGTGCCCATTTTTATCCTGTCTTGTCTGCTGATGGTTGGGTTGATTCCCAAGTCTTTGCTATTGTGAATAGTGCAGCAGTAAGCATCACGATGTGCATGTGTCTTTATAGCAGCATGATTTATAATCCTTTGGGTATATACCCAGTAATGGGATGGCTGGGTCATGCGGGTACTTCTAGTTCTGTAGATCTTTGAGGAATCGCCATACTGTTTTCCATAATAGTTGAACTAGTTTACAATCCACCAACAGTGTAAAGTGTTCCTACTTCTCCACTGCACTTCCTCTTCAGCACCTGTTGTTTCTGACTTTTAATGATTACATTCCAACTGGTGTGAGATGGTATCTCACTGTGGTTTTGATTTGCATTCTCTGATGGCCAGTGATGATGAGCACTGCTTTTCATGTGTCTGTTGGCTGTATGAATGTCTTCTTTTGAAATGTCTGTTCATATCCTTTGCCACTTTTTGATGGGGTTGTTTGTTTTTCTTGTAAATTTGTTTGAGTTCTTTCTAGGTTCTGGATATTAGTCGCTTTGTTGGATGAGTAGATTGCAAAATGTTCTCCATTCCGTAGGTTGCCTATTCACTCTGATGTGGTAGTTTCTTTTCCTTGTGCAGAAGCTCTTTGGATTTAATGAGATCCATTTGTCAATTTTGGCTTTGCTACCGTTGCTTTTTGGTGTTTAGACATGAAGTCTTTGCCCATGCCTATGTCACAGATAGTGCTACCTAGGTTTTTCCTCTAGGTTTTTATGGTATTAGTTCTAACATTTAAGTCTCTAATCCATCTTGAATTAATTTTCATTTAAGGAGTAAGGAAAGTGTATCAGTTTCAGCTTTCTACTTATGGCTAGCCAATTTTCCACCATTTATTAAATAGGAAATCCGTTCCCATTTTCTTGTTTCTCTCAGGTTTGTCAAGATCAGATGGCTGTAGTGTGGTATTGACTTCTGAGGACTCTGTTCTGTTCCATTGGTCTATCTCTGTTTTGGTACAGTACCATGCTGTTTTAGTTACTGGAGCCTTGTAGTATATGGATTTGAAGTCAGGTAGCGTGATGCCTCCAGCTTTGTTCTTTGACTTAGGATTGGCTCTTGGAGATGCGGGCTCTTTTGGTTCCATATGAACTTTTAAGCAGTTTTTCCAATTCTGTGAAGAAACTCATTGGTAGCTTGATGGGATGTGACAGATCTATAAATTACCTTAGACAGTATGGCCACATTTCACGATATTGATTCTTCTATCCTGAGCATGGTATGTTCTTCCATTTGTTTGTGTCCTCTTTTATTTCACTGAGCAGTGGTTTGTAGTTCTCCTTGAAGGGTCCTTTACATCCCCTTGTAAGTTGGATTCCTAGAGTATTTTATTCTCTTTGAAGCAATTGTGAATGGAAGTTCTGTCACATGATTTGGCTCTCTGTTTGTCTGTTACTGGTGTATAAGAATGCTTGTGATTTTTGCACATTATTAATTTTGTATCCTGAGACTTTGCTGAAGTTGCTTAGCTATCAGCTTAAGGAGATTTTGGGCTGAAGACAATGGAGTTTTCTAAATACAATCATGTCATCTGCAAGAGGGACAATTTGACTTCTTCTTTTCCTAACTAGATACTACCGTTTCATATATACCTGGATTGCCCTAACCAGAACCCAACACTACGTTGAATAGGAATGAGTGAGAGAGGGCATCCCTGTCTTACCAGTTTTCAAAGGGAATTTTCCAGTTTTGCCCCATTCAGTATGATATTTGCTGTGGGTTAGTCATAAATAACTCTTATGATTTTGAGGTACGTTCCATCAATATGAATTTATTGAGTGTTTTAGCATGAAGGGCTGTTGAATTTTGTCAAAGCCTTTTCTGCATCCTATTGAGATAATCATGTGGTTCTTGTCTTTGGTTCTGTTTATATGCTGGATATGTTTATTGATTTGTAGATGTTGAACCAGCCTACATCGGGATGAAGCCCACTTGCTCATGGTGGATAAGCTTTTGATGTGCTGCTGAATCGGTTTGCCAGTATTTTATTGAGGATTTTGCATCGATGTTCATCAGGGATATTGGTCTAAAATTCTCTTTTTGTTAATGTCTCTGACTTTTGGTATCAGGATGATGTTGGCCTCTATAAAGCCAGGTTAGGAAGATTCCCTCTTTTTTCTATTGATTGGAATAGTTTCAGAAGGAATGGTACCAGCTCCTCCTTGTACCTCTGGTAGATTCAGCTGTGAATCCATCTGGTCCTGGACTTTTTTTTTGGTTGGTAGGCGGCTATTAATTGTTGCCTCAATTTCAGAGCCTGCTATTGGTCTATTCAGGGATTCAACTTCTTCCTAGTTTAGTCTTGGAAGAGTGTAACTGTCCAGGAAATTATCCATTTCTTCTAGATTTTCTAGTTTATTTGCATAGAGGTGTTTATAGTATTCTCTGATGGTAGTTTGTATTTCTGTGGGGTCAGTGGTGATATCCCTTTATCATTTTTTATTGCATCTATTTGATTCTTCTCTCTTTCTTCTTTGTTAGTCTTTTAGCGGTCTGTCAATTTTGACTGATCTTTTCAAAAACCAGCTCCTGGATTCTGTTGATTTTTGGAGGGGTTTTATTGGCTCTCTATCTCCTTCAGTTCTGCTCTGATCTTGAATTCGACATTTTCTCAACCTTCTGCTAGCTTTGGAATGTGTTTATCTTGCTTCTCCAGTTCTTTAGTGATATTCAGAGTCATCAGTTTAGATCTTTCCTGCTTTCTCTTATGCGGCATTTGGTGCTGCCTCAAATTTCCCTCTACATGCTCAGCTTCATGTCCCAGAGATTCTGGTATATTTGTATCTTTGTTCTCATTGGTTTCCAAAGAACATCTTTTATTTCTGCCTTCTCATTTCGTTATGGACAGTAGTCATTCGGGGCAGATTGTTCAGTTTCATGTAGTTGAGCAGTTTGATTGAGTTCTTAGTCCTGAGTTCTAGTTTGATTACTGTGGTCTGAAGAGTTGGTTGTTATAATTTCTGTTCCTGTACATTTGCTAGAAGGAGTGCTACGATCAATTGTAACAATTAATTTTGGGAATAAGTGTGATGTGGTTCTGAGAATGTATGTTCTGTTGATTTGGGGTGGAGAGTTCTATAGATGTCTGTGGGTCTCTTGCTTCCTGCAGGATGAGTTCAATTCCTGGATATCGCTTGTTAACTTTCTGTCTCTCGATTAGTCTGTCAATATTTGACGGTGCAATTGTTGAAGTCTCCAATTATTAACCTATAAAGGAGTCTAGTCTCTGCGATCTCCACGGGACTGCTTTATGTGATCTGGGTGCTCCACTATCATTGGGTGCATATCATATTTGGATATTAGTTCTTCCTGTTGGTGTCCTTTAACATTCTCATGGCCGTTGTCTCTTTTGATCTTTGATGGGTTTAAAGTCTATTTTATCAGAGACTAGTATTGCAACCCTGCTTTCTTTTTATTCTCATTTGCTTGTTAATCCTCCATCCTTTAGTTTGAGCCTATGTATGTCTCTGCGTGTGAGATGAGTCTCCCTGAATACAGCAGACTATTAAGTCTTGACTCACTATCCAGTTTACTAGTCTCTGTCTTTTATTCGGGCAATTTAGTCCATTTTACATTTAAGGATTAATATATTGTTATGTGTGAACTTGATCCTGCCATTATGATATTAACTGGTTATTTTGCTCGTTAGTTGGTCAGTTTCTTCCCTAGCCTCGATGGTCTTTACATTTTGGCATGTTTTGAGATGGCTGGTACCGGTTGTTCCTTTCCATTTTAGTGCTTCCTTCAGGGTCTCTTGTGACAGGCCTGAGTGACAAAATCTCCTAAGCATTTGCTTATCTGTACAAAAGATTTTATTTCTGCTTCATATGAAACTTAGTTGGCTGGATATGAAATTCTGGGTTTAAATTCTTTCTTGAAGAATGTTGAATATTGGCCCCACTCTTCTGGCGGAGAGTTTCTGCCGAGAGATCTGCTGTTAGTCTGATGCTGGGCTTCCCTTTGTGGGTAACCCGACCTTTCTCTCTGGCTGCCCTTAAGATTTTTCCTTCATTTCAACTTTGGTGAATCTGGCAATTATGTGTCTTGAGTTATTGCTCTTCTCGAGGGGTATGTTGTGACGTTCTCTGTATTTCTGGTTGAATGTTGTACCCTACTAGGTTGGGGAAGTTCTGGATGATATGCTGAAGAGTGTTTGCAACTTGGTTCCATTTTCCCCCTCACTTTCAGGCACCCCAATCAGACGTAGATTTGAGATCCTTTACTAAATGCATGCTTTGCAGAGGCTTTGTTCATTTCTTTTTCTTCTTTTCTTTGGTTCTTCTTCTCCTTCATTTCATTCATTTGATCCTCCAATGCTGATACTCTTTCTTCCCTTTGATTAGTGGGTTATAAACTTGTGTGCTTTCAAGTATTTCTCATGTCATGGTTTCATCTCTTTCATTCGTTTAGGACTTTCTCCACATTAATTACTCTGTATCAATTCTTCACTTTTTCCAAGATTTTTAGTTTCTTTGCACTGGAGTGTAATTCCTCCTTCGCTCGAGAAGTTTGATGGATAGGCTTCTTCTCATCTGCGTCAAAGTCATTCTCCGCGTCCAGCTTTGATCCGTTGCTGGCGATGAAGCTCTTTAGCTCCTTTGAGATGCTACTCTTATTTTTTGAATTTCAACTTTTCTGCCTGCTTTTCCCCATCTTTTGTGTTTTATCTGCCTCTGGTCTTTGATGATGGTGATGTACTGATGAGTTTTGGTGTAGGTGTCCTTCCTGTTTGATAGTTTCCTTCTAACAGTCAGGACCCTCAGCTGGAGTCTGTTGGAATTGAGGTCCACTCCAGACCCTGTTGCCTGGGTGTCAGCAGCAGAGGACTGCAGAAGATAGAATATTTCCTGAACAGCAGTGTACCTGTCGATTCTTGTTTTGGAAGCTTCCTCAGGGTATGCTCTGCAGAATTCCTTTCCGAGTCCTCAGGCTGCCTAGTGGGGATGTGTCTCCCAGTTAGGCTACTCAGATGTCAGGGACCCACTTGAGCAGGCAGTCTGTCCCTTCTCAGATCTCAGCCTCCGTGTTGGGAGATCCACTGCTCTCTTCAAAGCTGTCAGACAGAGGTCATTTGCGTCTGCAGATGTTTCTGCTGCTTTGTTGTTATCTGTGCCCTGTCCCCAGAAGGTGGAGTCTGCAGAGACGAGCGGAGTTTCAGCGGGCTGCTGTGAGCTCCACCCAGTTCGAGCTTCTAGCAGCTTTGTTTACCTACTTAAGCCTCAGCAATGGCAGGCCTCCCCAGCCTTGCTGCTGCCTTGCATAATATTGCAGACTGCTGTGCTAGCAATGAGGGAGGCTCCGTGGGTGTGGGACCCTCCCGGCCAGGTGTGGGATATTATCTCCAAATGTGCCTCTTTGCTTAAAGTGCTGTATTGGGGTGGGAGTTACTCGATTTTCCAGGTGTTGTGTGTCTCAGTTCCCCTGGCTAGGAAAAGGGATTCCCTTTCCCCTTGCGCTTCCCAGGTGAGGCGATGCCTTGCCCTGCTTCAGCTCTGGCTGGTCGGGCTGCAGCAGGTGACCAGCACTGATTGTCCGGCACTCCCTAGTGAGATGAACCCATTACCTCAGTTGAAAATGCAGAAATCACCAGTCTTCTGTTTCCTTCGCGCTGGGAGTTGGAGACTGGAGCTGTTCCTATTCGGCCATCTTGCTCCACCCCCCATTCTTAAAGAAAAGAAACTCCAATCAAAATATTCATATCCAATCAAACTTTGCTTCGTAAGTGAAGGGCAAATAAAATGTTTCTCAGACAGCCAAATGTGAAGAAAATTTTTTACCACCAGACGAGCCCTACAAGAGGCCCTTCAAGGAGAGCTAAACATGAAAATGAAAGACCATTACCAGCCACCAAAACAGCATACTTAAGTACATAGACCATTGACAATATAAAGCAACCAAACAAATCTGCATAAAACCAGCTAGCAACATGATGACAGGATCAAACCCACACATATAAATAGTAGCTTTGAATGTAAATGAGCTAAATACCCCATTGAAAAGGCACAATGTGGCAAATAGGGTAAAGAAGCAAAATCCAAGTGTATGCTTTCTTCAAAAGATGCATCTCACATGCAATGATACCTATGGTCTCAAAGTGAAGGAATGGACAAAAATGTACAAGGCAAAAAAATAAATATACACAGAAAACAGGGGTTGCTACTCTAATTTCAGACAAAACAGATTTTCAATCAACAATGATCAAAAAAGACAAAGAAGAATATTACATAATGGTAAAGTGCTCAGTTCAACAAGAGAACATAATTATTTTAAATATGTATGCACCCAAAAGCAACAGGAATCATAAAGCAAGTTCTTAGAGATCTTCGAAGACATTTAGATAAACACACACTAATAGTGGGAGAATTTATCACTCAACTGACAGCATTGGGCATATCATTAAAGCAGGAAACTATCAAATATATTCAGGACATGAACTCAACACTTGACCAAAAAGACCTAAAAAATATCTAGAGACTACACTACCAACAATAGCAGAACATACATTGATTTCATCTGCACATGGCACATACTCTAAAATTGATCAGAGAATTAGCCATAAAACAATTTTCCACAAATTGAAAGACAACAAACTGATACCAACTACACTCTTGCATCAGTGCACAGTAAAACTAGGAATCAATAGTAAGAAGATATCTCAAAACCATACAATTAGATGAAATTAAACAATCTTCTCTTGAATGACTATGGGATAAACCATAAAATTACAGCAGTAATCAATAAACTCTTTGAAACTAATGAGAACAAAGATACAATGTACCAAAATCTCCAGGACACAAATAAAGCAGTGTTAAGAAGAAAGTTTATAGTGTCAAATGCCCACATCAAAATGTTAGAAAGATATCAAATCAAAAATCCCACCTTAAGGCATAAAAAAGAAGATCTAATATAATTTGAATGTCCTGACAAAATCTCATATTGAATTGTAATCTGCAATGTTGGAGAGGGGACCTGGTGGGAAGCGAACAGATCATGGTGAGAGATCCCTACTGAATGGCTTCAGTGATCCCCTTGGTGATAAGTGAGCTCTTAGCTCTGAGTTCTCATGAGATCGTGCCATTTAAAATTGTATGGTGAGGGGGCAGAGCAAGATGGCTGAATAGGAACAGCTCCAGTCTCCAGTTCCCAGCCAAAGCAACACAGAAGACAGGTGATTTCTGCATTTTCAACTGAGGTACTGGGTTTATCTCACTAGGGAGTGCCAGAAAATTGGTGCTGGTCAACTGCTACATCCCGACCAGCGAGAGCTGAAGCAAGGTAAGGCATCGCTTCACCTGAGAAGTGCAAGGGGTAAAGGAATCCCTTCAGAAACTGAGACACACAACACCTGGAAAATCAGGTAACACCCACTCTAATACTGTGCTTTACCATGGGTCTTAGCAAATGGCACACCAGGAGATTATATCCCACACCTGCCTGGGAAGGTCCCATGCCCACAGAGCCTCCCTCATTGCTGACACAGCAATCTGACATCTAATTGCAAGGCAGCAGCGAGGCTGGGGGAGGGGTGCCCATCACTGCTGAGACTTAAGTAGGTAAACAAAGCCTCCAGGAAGCTCAAACTGGGTGGAGCCCACCACAGCTCAAGGAGGCCTGCCTGTCTCTGTAGACTCCACCTATGGCAACAGGACACAGCTAAACAAAAACAGCAGAAACCTCTGCATATGTTAATGACCCACCCTGTCTGATAGCTTTGAAGAGAGCAGTGGATCTCCCAGCACAGAGGTGGAGATCTGAGAACGGATAGACTGCCTGCTCAAGTGGGTCCCTGAACTCTCAGTAGCCTAACTGGGGGTCATCCCCCACTAGGTGCAGACCGACATCTCACACCTCAAAAAGCGGGGTGCACCCCTGAGACGAAGTTTCCAGAGCAAGAATCACATAGCAACTCTCGCTGTTCAGCAATATTCTATCTTCTGCAGCCTCCGCTGCTGATACCCAGGCAAACAGGGTCTGGAGTGGACCTCAAGCAATCTCCAACAGACCTACAGCTGAGGGTCCTGACTGTTAGAAAGAAAACTAACAAACAGGAAGGACACTCACACCAAAACCCCATCAGTACGTCACCATCATCAAAGGCCAAAGGCAGATAAAACACAAAGATGGGGAAAAAGCAGGGCAGAAAAGCTGGAAATTCAAAAAATAAGAGTGCATCTCCCCGTCCAAAGGAATGCAGCTCATCACCAGCAATGGAAGAAAGCAGGATGGAGAATAACTTTGACTAACTGAGAGAAGAAGGCTTCAGTCAATCAAAATTCTCAGAGCCAAAGGAGGAACTACGTACTCAGCGTAAAGAAACTAAAAACATTGAAAAAAGAATGGAAGAATGGATAACTAGAATAACCAATGCAGAGAAGCCCATAAACGAACTGATAGAGATGAAAACCATGACACGAGAACTAAGTGACAAATGCACAAGCTCCAGTAAATGACTCAATCAGCTGGAAGAAAGAGTATCAGTGATTCAAGATCAAATGAATGAAATTAACCAAGAAGAGAAGTTTGGAGAAAAAAGAGCAAAAAGAAATGAACAAAGTCTCCAAGAAATATGGGATTATGTGAAAAGACCAAATCTACGTCTGATCAGTGTGCCTGAAAATGACAGGGAGAAGG
Source organism: Papio anubis (assembly GCF_008728515.1). Classification (NCBI taxonomy): domain Eukaryota; kingdom Metazoa; phylum Chordata; class Mammalia; order Primates; family Cercopithecidae; genus Papio; species Papio anubis. The sequence continues at coordinate 89,096,807 of NC_044996.1, read as the reverse complement.
GAACCAAGTTGGAAAACACTCTATAGGATATTATCCAGGAGAACTTCCTCAACCTAGCAAGGCAGGCCAACATTCAAATTCAGGAAATACAGAGAATGCCAAAAAGATACTCCTTGAGAAGAGCAACTCCAAGATATATAATTGCCAGATTCACTAAACTTGAAATGAAGGAAAAAATGTTAAGGGAAGCCAGAGAGAAAGGTCGGGTTACCCACAAAGGGAAGCTCATCAGACTAACAGCAGATCTCTCGGCAGAAACTCTACAAGCCAGAAGAGAGTGGGAGTCAATATTCAACATTCGTAAAGTAAAGAATTTTCAACCCAGAATTTCATATCCAGCCAAACTAAGTTTCATAAGTGAAGGACAAATAAAATTGTTTACAGACAAGCAAATGCTTAGAGATTCTGTCACCACCAGACCTGCCTTACAAGAGATCCTGAAGGAAGCAATAAACATGTAAAGGAACAAATGGTACCAGCCTTTGCAAAAACATGCCAAAATGTAAAGTCCATTGATGCTAGGAAGAAACTGCATCAACTAATGAGCAAAATAACCAGCTAATATCATAATGACAGGATTAAGTTCACACATAACAATATTAACCTTAAATGTAAATGGACTAAATGGCCCAATTAAAAGACACAGACTGGCACTTTGGAAAAAGAGTCAAGACCCATTAGTTTGCTGTATTCAGGAGACCCATCTCACATGCAGAGACACACATAGGCTCAAAATAAAGGGAGGGAGGAATATCTACCAAGAATATGGAAAACAAAAGAGGTCAGGGGTTGAAATCCTAGTCTCTGATAAAACAGACTTTAAACCAACAAATATCAAAAGAGACAAAGAAGGCCATTACAAAACAGTAAAGGGATCAATTAAACAAGAAGAGCTAACTATCCTAAACATATATGTAACCAAAACAGGAGCACCTAGATTCATAAAGTAAGTCCTTAGAGACTTACAAAAAGACTTAAATTCCAATAAAATAATAATGGGAGACTTTAACACCCCACTGTCAACAATAGACAGATCAATGAGACAGAAAGTTAGCAAGGATATCCAGGAATTGAACTCAACTCTGCACCAAGTGGACCTAATAGACATCTACAGAACTCTCCACCCCAAATCAACAGAATATACATTCTTCTCAGCACCACATCACACTTATTCCAAAATTGACCACATAGTTGGAAGTAAAGCACTCCTCAGCAAATGTACAAGAACAGAAAACATAAATGGTCTCTCAGACCACAATGCAATCAAACTGGAACTCAAGACTAAGAAACTCAATCAAAACCAACAAACTGCATGGAAAGTGAATAACCTGCTCCTGAATGACTACTGGATACATAACAAAATGAAGGCAGAAATAAAGATGTTCTTTCAAATCAATGAGAACAAAGATACAACATACCAGAATCTCTGGGACACATTTAAAGCAGTGTGTAGAGGGAAATTTATAGCACTAAATGCCCACAAGAGAAAGCAGGAAAGATCTAAAATTGACAACCTAACATCAAAATTAAAAGAACTAGAGAAGCAAGAGCAAACACATCCAAAAGCTAGCAGAAGGCAAGAAATAACTAAGATCAGAGCAGAACTGAAGGAGATAGAGACACAAGAAACCCTTCAAAAAATCAGTGAATCCAGGAGCTTTTTTTTTTTTTTTGAAAAGATTAACAAAATTGATAGACCGCTTGCAAGACTAATAAAGAAGAAAAGAGAGAAGAATCAAATAGATGCAATAAAAAAATGATAAAGCGGATATCACCACTGACCCCACAGAAATACAAACTACCATCAGAGAATACTATAAACATCTCTATGCAAATAAACTAGAAAATTTGGAAGAAATGGGTAAATTCCTGGACACACACACTTTCCCAAGACTAAACCAGGAAGAAGTTGAATCCCTGAATAGACCAATAGCAGGCTCTGAAATTGGGGCAATAATTAATAGCCTACCAACCAAAAAAAGTCCAAGACCAGACGGATTCACAGCTGAATTCTACCAGAAGTACAAGGAGGAGCTGGTACCATTCCTTCTGAAATCATTCCAATCAACAGAAAAAGAGGGAATCCTCCCTAACTAATTTTATGAGGCCAACATCATCCTGATACTAAAGCCTGGCAGAGAAACAACAACAACAACAAATTTAGATCATTATCCCTGATGAACATCGATGCAAAAATCCTCAATAAAATACTGGCAAAATGAATGCAGCAACACATTCAAAAGCTTATTCATCATGATCGAGTGGGCTTCATCCCTGGGATGCAAGGCTGGTTCAACATATGCAAATCAATAAACGTAATCCAGCATTTAAACAGAACCAAAGACAAAAACCACATGATTTTCTCAATAGATGCAGAAAAGTTCTTTGACAAAAATTTAACAGCCCTTCATGCTAAAAACTCTCAATAAATTTGGTGTTGATTCAACATATCTCAAAACCAACCAAACTAGGCCGGGCAGCGGTGGCTCAAGCCTGTAATCCAGCACTTTGGGAGGCCGAGATGGGTGGATCACGAGGTCAGGAGATGAGACCATCCTGGCTAACACGGTGAAACCCCGTCTCTACTAAAAATACAAAAAAAAAACCGCCCGGGCAGGTGGCGGGCGCCTGTAGCTAGCCTCGGGAGGCTGAGGCGGGCGGCTTGGCGTGAACCCAGGAGGCGGAGCTTGCAGTGAGCTGAGATCGGGCCACTGCACCTCCTAGCCTGGGCTACAGAGCCAGACTCCGTCTCAAAAAAAAAAAAATAATAATATGTAATAATAATAAGAGCTATTTATGGCAAACCCTGGCAATATCATATAGGAATGGGCAAAAAATGGAAGCATTCTCTTTGAAAACTGGCACAAGACAGGATGCCCTCTCTCACCCTCCCTGTCCAACATAGTGTTGGAAGTTCTGGCTAGGGGCAATCCAGGCAGAGTGAAAGAAATAAAGAGGTATTCAGTTAGGTAAAGAAAGAAGTCAAATTGTCCTCTTTGCAGATGACATGATTGTATATTTAGAAAACTATCATCTCGCTCAAAATCTCCTTAAGCTGATAGCAACTTCAACAAAGTCAGGATACAAAATCAATGTGCCAAGAAATCACAAGCATTCTTATACCAGTAACAGACAAACAGAGAGAGACAAATCGCCAGACCAGACTCCGTTTACCGCAGCTAGAATAATGAGAGATCAACATGAATCTCATCAGTGAAATGAAACAATGAACATATATCCATATCATTCAAAATATCAAATACATTAAGCTGCCAATGACACTTCACAGAATTGGAAATGTCCTTTGTAGGGACATGGATGCAGCTGGAAACCATCATTCTCAGCAAACTATCACAAGAACAGAAAACCAAATGTTGCATGTTCTCACTCATAGAGTGGGAGGTGAACAGTAAGTCACTTGGACACAGGGAGGGAACATCACACGGGTCCTTTTGTGGGGAGGGGGAAGGGGGAAGCGATAGCATTACTAGTTAAACCTAATGTAAATGATGAGTTAATGGGTGCAGCACACAACATGGCACATGTATACATCTGAAACAAACCCGCACATTGTGCACATGTACCCTAGAACTTAAATATAATAACAATAATAATAAAAACTGTTTTAATGTTCATATGGATCCAAAATGATCCTGCATTGCCAAGACAATCCTAAGCCAAAAGAACAAAGCTGGAGGCATCACGCTACCTGACTTCAAACTGTACTACAAGGCTACAGAAACCAAAACAGCATGGTACTGGTCCCAAAACAGAGATATAGACCAATGGAACAGAACAGAGTCCTCAGAAATAATACCACACATCTACAGCCATCTGATCTTTGACAAACCTGAGAAAAACAGGAAATGGGGAAATGATTCCTTCGCATCGGCGAAGGGTGGTAGTAACCTGTAAGGACCCACAATGTTAGGTCCTTTGCGTAGTTGCATATAGCCCAGTATTTTTCATTCAACGAGTGTGAGAAATGCTATGGTGGCTAGTACAGGTATAATGAGGAGTAGAAGGTTTGTTGTGGACATGGTGTTAAGAAGAGGAGTTGAACCTCTGATTGTAAAGTTTTAAATTTTATGCAATTGCCGGATTCTGCCATCTTAACAAACTCTGCTCTTGGGTTGGGTATGTGATGTTCTATTAGATTGAGACTAGATCATCTAATGAAATGAGGGCACTTTATGAAGTAGGCCCTATTTCTCTTATCCTTTCATGCAAGGAGAAATATAGAATAGATAGAAACTGACCTGGATTGCTCCGGTCTGAACTCAGATCACGTAGGACTTTAATCATTGAACAAACGAACCCTTGATAGCTGCTGCACCATTAGGATGTCCTGATCCAACATCGAGGTCATAAACCCTATTGTCGATATGGACTCTAGAATAGGATTGCACTATTATCCCTAGGGTAACTTGTTCCACTGGTCAAGTTGTTGGATCAATTATGGATGTTGGCTCAGCTTGGCTTGTGTAGTCTTAGCGTAGGCTATTCAGAGGTTTAGTTGTGCTCCAAAGTCACCCCCACCAAAATTTTTAATGCAGGTGTGGTGGTTTAAGGATCCACAGATTTATATGGTTTTGATTGCATTAATAAATTAAAGCTCCATAGGGTCTTCTCGTCTTATTATTTTATGTCCGCCCCTTCACGGGCAGGTCAATTTCACTGGTTGAAAGTAAGAGACAGTTGAACCCCCGTGGTGCCATTCATGCAAGTCCCTATTTAAGGAACAAGTGATTATGCTACCTTTGTACAGTCAGGGTACCGCAGCCATTAAACATGTGTCACTGGGCAGGCGGTGCCTCTAATACTGGTAATGCTAGAGGTGATGGTTTTGGTAAACAGGTGGTGTTGAGTTTGCCGAGTTCCTTTTACTTTTTTTAACCTTTCCTTAAAAGCATGCCTGTGTTGGGTTAACAGTATAAATAATACTAGCTTGTTTGTATTTATTAATATTAGGCTGTTAAGCATCAGTGAAGTTTTTCAGTCTGATGTAGGCTTATGCAGTGGAGAAAATATTCATGTTACTTATATTAACATTGTTGCTTCTATGAGATAATAGATTAATCCATTGTGATGTGAGGAGTTCAGTAAGATGCTTGGAATTTTTTTAGATAGTTGATGTTGAGCTTGAATGCTTTCTTAATTGATGGCTGCTTTTGGGCCAACTATGGGAACTGGGTTTTTTACTCTCTATATAAGGTTTTTTCCTAGTGTCTAAAGAGCTGTCCCTCTTTAGACTAACAAATAAGCTTACAGGGGGATTAAGTGATTCTGTAGGTAAACTTAAGGTTGAACTAAGATTCTATCTTGGATAACCAGCTATCACCAGGCTCGGTAGGCTTGTCACCTCTACCCATAAATCTTCCCACTATTTTGCCACATAGACGGGCGTGCTCTTTTAGCTGTTTTTGGGTAGCTCCTCTGGTTTCAGGGAATTTGGCTTTAGTTCCCTTTGCGAAACTGTTTCTAGTTAATTCATTGTGCAGAAGGTATAGGGGTGAGTCCTTGCTATTTTGTGCTTGGTTAATTTTTTTTTTTCATCTTTCCCTTACGGTACTGCATATATAGCACCAGGATAAAATTTCTATCGCCTACACTTTTGTATGGGTAAATGATTTAGTAGAGGTTAGTTTGGTATTAGTGTTGATTAGATTTGGGGCTAGTGTTAGCTCAAGGCAATCAAATCATGTTGAGATCTTCTGGGTGTAAGCCGGATGCTTTGTGTTAAGCTATGCCTTGGTTAGGGTTTGCTGAGGATGGCGGTATATAGGCTGAGCAATAGATGGTGAGGTGGATCAGGGTTTATTAATTATAGAACAGGCTCCTCTAGAGGGATGTGAAGCACTGCCAAGTCCTTTGAGTTTTAAGCTGTTGCTTGTTGTATTCTGGCGAGTAGTTTTGTTGTTTTAACTATTGAAGTTTAAGGCTAAGCATAGTGGGGTATCTAATCCCAGTTTGAGTCTTAGCTATTGTGTGTTCAGAAATTTTAAAGCCACTTTCATAGTTTATTTTACATCAGCTAGGGTTTTTACAATTTAGATGGAGTTTAGCTTTATTGAACTAGATCTAAAACACTCTTTACGTCGGTCTCTATTAGCTTGGGTTAATCGTATGGCCGCTGTGGCTGGCACGAAATTAACCAACCCTGAATGTAACATAGCTTAGTTAAACTTTCATTTATTGCTAAAGGTTTGTCACTGCTGTCTCCTGTGGGGGTGTGGCTGAGCGAAGTGTTTTGAGCTGCGTTGTGCAGGCTTGATACTCCTTTTGATCGTGGTGATTTAGAGGGTGTCTTCACTGGGACGAGGATCCTTGCATGTGTAATCTTGCTAAGAGTTAATAGAAAGGCTAGGACCAAACCTGTCTGTTTATGGGGTGTACAAACCCGTCTAGGAATTTTCAGTGTCTTGCTTTGGGTAAATTAAGCTACATAAACGGGGGGGAGGGTTGTTAAGTTTTTTGGAGGGGATATACGTACTATATATGGTTATGAAGTGCCATCTTTGGGGTTGTGGTAATAACCGCATAGGTCTGGTAGTGGGTAAGTATATAAGTAGGGTGGGATGAAAAAGAAATTGAGGTTGAGAGTAGTAGGATGAAATGGGGTTTATGTTAGTTGAGGGGTAGCAGTTAAAGTTGTGCATAGCTAAAAGATGAAAATATAGGCTCTGGCTAACTGGATTAAGGCTTTTGTTTTTGGGGTTTGCAAAAGTGTATTTTTGGGGGAAAAGTCAGAGATGGTGGAGGTGGGGACTTGGTAAAAATTTGTTGTGATTTTATAGTGTAAAGGGAGATATGCTGTATGGTCGATTATTGGTATGTCCTACAAGCATGAATTAAATAACAACTTATGGTATTTATGTGGGGCTAGGACATTGAACGTAGGTGCGATCATCAATGGCATGTACTAGGAATCAAAGACAAATCCTGTGACATACGGTGTGGCGGGGCCAGCTTTCTGCGATGGGGTCGCATGCACACCCGAGATAAAAAATACGAAATGCATGGAGAGCTCCCGTGACTGGTTAATAGGGTGATAGACCCGTGATCCATCAAGATGTCTTATTTTTTTATTTTTTTTATTTTTATTATTATTGCACTTTAAGTTCTAGGGTACATGTGCATAACGAGCAAGTTTGTTATATATGTATACTTGTACCATGTTGCTGTGCTGCACCCATCAACTAGTCAGCACCCATCAACTCGTAATTTACATCAGGTATAACTCCCAATGCAATCCCTCCTCTCCCCCCTCCTCATGATAGGACCCGGTGTGTGATGTTCCCCTTCCCGAGTCAGTAGTCTGTTCAGTTCCCACCTATGAGTGAGAACATGCGGTGTTTGGTTTCTGTTCTTGTGATAGTTTGCTAAGAATGATGGTTTCCAGCTGCATCCATGTCCTACAAAGGACACAAACTCATCCTTTTTATGGCTGCATAGTGATCAATCAAATATCGGACATTTTGGGTTGGTTCCGATCTTTGCTGTGTGAATAGTGCGCAATAAACATACATGTGCATGTGTCTTTATAGCAGCATGATATATAATCCTTTGGGTATATGCCCAGTAATGGGATGGCTGGGTCATATAATTCACTTCCAGTTCTAGATCCTTGAGGGTGCCATACTGTTTCCATAATAGTTGAACCTGGTTTACAATCCACAACATTATTAAGGAGTGTTCCTATTTCTCCACATCCTCCAGCACCTGTTGTTTTCCTGACTTTTTTAATGATCACCATTCTAACTGGTGTGAAGTGGCATCTCACTGTGGTTTTGATTTGCATTTCTCTGATGGCGAGTGAAGATGACATTTTCATGTGTCTGTTGGCTGTATGAATGTCTTCTTTTGAAATGTCTGTTCCTTATCCTTTGCCCACTTTTTGATGGGGTTGTTTGTTTTTTTTCTTGTAAATTTGTTTTGTATGAGTTCTTTTGTAGGTTCTGGATATTAGTCCTTTGTCAGATGAGTAGATTGCAAAAATGTTCTCCCATTCTGTGGTTGCCTATTCACTCTCTGATGGTAGTTTCTTTTTGCTTTTATTACCTGCAGAAGCTCTTTAGTTTAATGAGACCCCATTTGTCAATTTTGGCTTTTTGCTACCATTGCTTTTGGTGTTTTAGACATGAAGTCCTTGCCCATGCCTATGTCTGAATGGTACTACCTAGGTTTTTCCTCTAGAGTTTTATGGTATTAGGTCTAACATTAGAGTCTCTAATCCATCTTGAACTAATTTTTCGTTTAAGGGTAGAGAAGGATCAGTTTCAGCTTTTCTACTTATGGCTAGCCAATTTCCCAGCACCATTTATTAAATAGGAAATCCTTTCCCCATTTCTTGTTTCTCTCAGGTTTGTCAGATCAGATGGCTGTAGATGTGTGGTATTATTTCTGAGGACTCTGTTCTGTTCCATTGGTCTATATCTCTGTTTGGTACCAGTACCATGCTGTTTTGGTTACTGGAGCCTTGTAGTAGAGTTTGAAGTCAGGTAGCGTGATGCCTCAGCTTTGTTCTTTACTGACGAGTTGTCTTGGAGATGTGGGCTCTTTTTTTGGTTCATATGAACTTTAAAGCAGTTTTTTTCCAATTCTGTGAAGAAACTCATTGGTATGATGGGGTTGGCATTGAATCTATAAATTACCTTGGGCAGTATGGCCATTTCACGATATTGATTCTTCCTATCCATGACATGGTATGTTCTTCCATTTGTTTGTGTCCTCTTTTTATTTCACTGAGCAGTGGTTTGCAGTTCTGCTCCTTGAAGAGTCCCTTACACGTCCCTTGTAAGTTGGATTCCTAGGTATTTTATTCTCTTTGAAGCTTAATTGTGAATGGAAGTTCATTCCTGATTTGGCTCTCTGTTTGTGTCTGTTTACTGGTGTATAAGAATGCTTGTGATTTTGCATTAATTTTGTATCCTGAGACTTTGCTGAAGTTGCTTATCCAGCTTAAGGAGATTTTGGGCTGAGACAATGGAGTTTCTAAATATACAATCATGTCATCTGCAAGAGGGACAATTTGACTTCTTCTTTCTTTGAATACATGATTTCTTTCTCTTGCCTGATTGCCCTGTAGAACTTCCAACACTATGTTGAATAGAATTGGTGAGAGAGGGCATCCCTGTCTTTACATGCCGTTTCCAAAGGAATTTTCCAGTTTTACTTATTCAGTATGTTGTTGTGGCTGTGGGTTTGTCAAAAATAGCTCTTGTATTATTTTGAGGTACGTTCCATCAATACCAATTTATTGAGTGTTTTAGCATGAAGGGCTGTTGAATTTTGTCAAAAGCCTTTCTGCATCTATTGAGATAATCATGTGGTTCTTGTCTTTGGTTCTGTTTATATGCTGGATTATGTTTATTGATTTGTGAATGTTGAATAGCCTTGCATCAGGGATGAAACCCACTTGATCATGGTGGATAAGCTTTTTGATGTGCTGCTGAATCCGGTTTTGCCAGTATTTTACGTGAGAAGTTTTGCATCGATGTTCATCAGGGATATTGGTCTAAAATTCTCTTTTTGTTAATGTCTCTGCCAGGCTTTGGTATCCAGGATGATGTTGGCCTCATAAAAATGGAGTTAGGGAGGATTCCCTCTTTTTCTATTGATTGGAATAGTTTCAGAAGGAATGGTACAGCTCCTCCTTGTACCTCTGAGTAGGAATTCAGCTGTGAATCCATCTGGTCCTGGACTTTTTGGTTGGTAGGCTATTAGTGTGCCTGTTTGGGAGCCTGCTATTGGTCTATTCAGGATTCAACTTCTTCCTGGTTTGAACCTGGAAGAGTGTAACTGTCAGAAATTATCCATTTCTTCAAGATTTTCTAGTTTGTTATTTGCGTAGAGTGTTTATAGTATTCTCTGATGGTAGTTTGTGTTTCTCTGGGGTCGGTGGTGATATCCCCTTAATCATTTTTTATTGCATCTATTTGATTCTTCTCTCTTTTCTTCTTTATTAGTCTTGCCTTGGTCTACCAATTTTTGTTGATCTTTTCAAAAACCAATAGCAATTCATTGATTTTTTGGAGGGTTTTTGTCTCTATCTCCTTCAGTTCTGCTCTGATCTTAGTTATTTCTTGCGTTCTGCTAGCTTTTGAATTTGTTTGCCCTTGCTTCTCTAGCTCCTTTAATTGTGATGTTAGAGTGTCAATTTTAGATCTTTCCTGCTTTCTCTTGTGGGCATTTAGTCTTATAAATTTCCCTCTACACACTGCTTTAAATGTGTCCCAGAGATTCTGGTATGTTGTATCTTTGTTCTCATTGGTTTCAAAGAACATCTTTATTTCTGCCTTCATTTCATTATGTATCCAGTAGTCATTCAGGAGTAGGTTGTTCAGTTTCCATGTAGTTGAGCAGTTTTGATTGAGTTTCTTAGTCCTGTGTTCTAGTTTGATTGCACTGTGGTCTGAGAGACAGTTTGTTATAATTTCTGTTCTTGTACATTTGCTGAGGAGTGCTTTACTTCCAATTATGTGGTCAATTTTGCAATAAGTGTGATGTGGTGCTGAGAAGAATGTATATTCTGTTGATTTGGGGTGGAGAGTTCTATAGATGTCTTTTAGGTCTGTTTGCTGCGGAGATGAGTTCAATTCCTGGATATCCTTGTTAACTTTCTGTCTCGTTGATCTGTCTGTTGACAGTGGAGTGTTGAAGTCTCCCATTATTATTGTATGGGAGTCTAAGTCTCTTTGTAAGTCTCTAAGGACCTGCTTTATGAATCTGGGTGCTCCTGTATTGGGTGCATAGGTATTTAGGATAGTTAGCTCTTCCTGTTGAATTGATCCCTTTACCATTATGTAATGGCCTTATTTGTCTCTTTTGATCTTTGATGGTTTAAAGTCTGTTTTATCAGAGACTAGTATTGCAACCCCTGCTTTTTTTTGTTCTCCATTTGTTTGGTAAATCTTCCTCCATCCCTTTATTTTGAGCCTATGTATGTCTCTGCGTGTAAGATGGGTCTCCTGAATACAGCAGACTGATGAGTCTTGACTCTTTATCCAGTTTGCCATTCTGTGTCTTTTAATTGGAGCATTTAGTCCATTTACATTTAAGGTTAATATTGTTCTGTATGAACTTGATCCTGCCATTATGATATTAACTGGTTATTTTGCTCGTTAGTTGATGCAGTTTCTTCCTAGCCTCGATGGTCTTTACATTTTGGCATGTTTTTGAAATGGCTGGTACCGGTTGTCTTATTTAAGGGGAACGTGTGGGCGATCTTGACTTTCATGGTCCTGAGGTAAGAACCAGATGCTGGATACAGTTCATTATAGCTACGCCCACGAGTTATGGGCCGGGAATTAGGAGAGTAGCACTCTTGTGCGGGATATTGATTTCACGGAGGATGGTGAATAAGGGACACCTAACTGAGGGGGGTATTCGTGGTGATAGGAATTTGTTTGACTGAAATGTGCTATGTCCAATGAACCATTTAATGTGCTATGTATGATGAATAAAAAGTTAAATTAGTTGATATTCTGGGGGATGTGCTTGGTCTTTGGATGTTGATGTTATGTTCTACAGTTGGTTGGTTCATTGGGGTTCTTGCTTGTAAGCATGTTCTTGAGAATATGTAGTAGGTATGTAAAAATATGTGCTATGTACAGTTAAGCATTTATAGTACTATATAACATTCATGTTGGCTAGCAGTAATGCACAGATTACATAAGGATCTGATAAAATAAATTAGTACTTAAGTTGCACTTAAAGCTTGCACCCCATAGAATACAGAAAGTAGTTTGAATTAGAATGCCAGTTTTGGATGTTGGTGGTGAAGTTGAGTACTTTCTTTCTGAGTTGCCCTGGGGAGAAGTTTCTGTTTCCAGTTTACAAGACCGGTGTATTAATGTATACTACAAGGGCAGGTTCATTTGAGTAGACTGTTTTCGGTTAAGGAGGCAAGTGGTATTCAGGTTAGAATAGTAGTAAAGTATATTATGGATGCCACCTGTCTGATAATTATGAAGGTTTGGTTTACTGGTTGGCCTCCAATTCAAGTGAGGGTTAACAGAATTATGATTAGGAATCAGAATAGGTATTGACTAAGTGGGCGGAATGCTATACTTTGTTGTTTAGATTTGTGGAGTGTGGGTATGAGTGTTAAGATAAGGATTGACAGGAGGAGTGCTAATACTCCTCCCAATTTATTAGGCATAGATCGTAGGATTGCATATGTGAATAGGAAATATCTTTCTGGTTTAATGTGGGGGGGAGTGTTTAGGGGATTAGCTGGAGTGTAGTTGTCCGGGTCGCTTAAAAGGTGGGGTGAAAATAATACTAATGTTATTAAGGTAAGGAGGAGAAGGGCTAAGCCTGAGATATCTTTAATTGTATAATAGGAGTGAAAGGTAATTTTGTCGGAGTGAGAGGAAATTCCGCAGGGGTTGTTTGATCCTGTTTCTTGTAGAAATAGTAGATGTAGAGTTGCGAGGGCTGTAATAATAAAGGGTAGGATGAAGTGGAGGATGAAGAATCGTGTGAGAGTGGGATTGTCAATGGAATATCTGCCTCAGATTCATTGGACGAGATTAGTTCCGATATATGGGATGGCTGATAGTAGATTTGTGATTACTGTGATGCCCCAGAATGATATTTGGTCTCATGGGAATATGTAGCCTATGAAGGCTGTTGCTATAGTTATAAGCAGAAGTATAATGGCGATATTTCAGGTTTCTAGAAGAAAGAATGAGCTGTAACATAGGCGTTGGCCAATGTGTACAAAGAGGCAGATAAAGAACATAGAGGCACCATTAGCGTGGAGATAGCGAATGGTTCAGCCGTAGTTTACATCTCCAGTGATGTGTGCGACTGAGGAGAAGGCGGAGGAAATATCTGGTGAGTAGTGTATTGCTAGGAATAAGCCTGTAATGATTTGTAGAGTTAGACAGGTTGCAAGGAGTGAGCCAAAGTTTCATCACATGGAAATATTGGATGGGGCGGGTAAATCAATGAGGGAGTCGTTGATTATTTTTATGAGCGGGTTAGATTTGCGTGTTGGGGTCATTGATGTTTTTGTAGTTGAAATACAATGATGGTTTTTCATATCATTAGTCATGGTTAGAGTCCATGTGGAAACAATGACATATATTTTATTTTTATTAAGTGTATTATTGGTTATGGGGTTTGTGGGATTTTCTTCCAAGCCTTCTCCTATTTATGGGGGTTTAGCATAGATTGTTAGTGATGTGGTTGGTTGTGTAATTATTTTAAATTATCGGGGAGCTTATATAGGTTTAATAATATTTTTAATTTATTTGGCAGGTATAATGGTTGTTTTTGGTTATACCACGGCAATGGCTATTGAAGAGTATCCTGAGGCATGGGGTTCAGGGTTTGAGGTTCTGGGGAGTCTTCTAGTAGGATTAGTGATAGAGGTGGGGTTGGTTTTATGAGTTTTAGATTTTGATGGATTAGTGGTAGTGGTTAATTTTAACAGTATAGGGAGTTGAGTGATTTTTGAAGGAGAGGGGCTGGGGTTAATTCGAGGAGATTCTATTGGTGCGGGTGCTTTGTATGACTATGGGCGTTGGTTGGTGGTAGTTACTGGTTGAACGTTGTTTGTTGGTGTGTCTATTGTGATTGAGATTACTCGAGGTAATAGGTTACGTTATTAAAAATAAGGTTAGGGTGAGAGGATAAGGAAAGAGAGAAAATACAGTTTGATTATACCCATTTGAGTAGTTGTGATGATGGAGGTAATAATGTGGGTGCATGCGATTGTTTTAGGTATAGATTTTTCTAGTCAGATTGAGTCTAGTAAAAGGTAAGCTAGGTTTTGGTTTATAAGCAGGTTTTGTTAGGGGGCTATGCGATGAATTGTAGTGGGAAAATATCCTAGTATATTAGAGAATTTAAATATGTATGATGGAGTGTGTATTTTAAGCTTATTGGTTATAAGAGTAAGATCCAAGGCTACTAGAAAGCCTAGGGTGGTTACACATAGGGTCGAGAGTTTTAGGTGGTATGGTATTGTTAGTTGGGGAGGTGAGGTGGGAGAGATGCTATTGGTGATGAGAAATCCTGCGAGTAGGCTGCCGATTGTGAGGCGTTTGATTGGGTTTAATAGGGTGGGGTTATTTTCGTTAATGTTGATTGAGGTTGGGAAGCAAGGTTGTCCTGCTAGGGTGAGAAGAATAGTTCGAGTAGTAGAAGCCTGTGAGAAAGGGCATGCCTGTGAGTGCTAGGTTACAGATGGTTAGGGAAGTTGACGTAAGGGGTATTGTTTTAAATAATTCTCCTATTTTTTGAATGCCTTGTTCATTGTTTAGGTTGTGGATGATAGACCTAGAGCAAATAAATAGTATGGCTTTGAAGAAGGCATGAGTGCAGATGTGTAGGAATGTTAAGTATGGTTGGTTGATGCCGATAGTGACTACTATTAGGCCTAGTTGACTTGAGGTAGAGAAGGCTACGATTTTTTTGATATCGTTTTGTGTTAGGGCACAGGCTGTTGTGAATAGGGTGGTAATGGCTCCTAGGCATAGTGTAAAACTTTGAATTAATGTGTTGTTTTCCATTAGAGGGTGGAAACGGATGAGTAGGAACACTTCAGCAAAGACTATGGTGCTGGAATGTAGTAAAGCTGAAACTGGGGTTGGGCCTTCTATGGCGGAGGGTAGTCAAGGGAGGAGACCAAGTTGAGCTGATTTTCCCGTTGCTGCTAAGAGAAGGCCAATCAGTGGGAGAAGATTTGAGTTGGAGTCTAGGATAAATATCTGTTGAAAGTCCCATGAGTTATAATGCAGGAGAAATCGTGTTAGGGTTAGGATAAAGCCAATGTCGCCAATGCGGTTGTATAGGATTGTTTGGATGGCTGCTGTGTTGGCGTCTGTTCGAGCATGTCATCAACTAATTAATAGAAAGGATATAATTCCCACGCCTTCCCATCCGATAAAAAGTTGGAAGAGGTTGTTGGCAGTGACTAGAATTAATATAGTGGTAAGAAAGATAAGTAGATACTTAAAAAATTGATTAATATTTGGGTCTGAGCTTATATACCATAATGAGAACTCTATAATAGATCAAGTAATGAATAGTACAATTGGAATAAATATTATGGAAAAATAGTCTAGTTTGAAGCTTAGTGTTAGTTCTAATGTTTGGATTGTTGTTCAATGTCAGTTTCAAATAATTTTTTCTTGGTCTAGGAAAATATATAGGGTTGTGGGAAGGAGGCTAGTAGTGAAAGCATACATAGTAATTGTTTTTACATAGTTTGGGTACAAGTGTTTTTTGTTAGAGTTGATAAAGGTAATAGTGATTGGGAGGATTAGAGAGGTTAGGGTTATTATGGTAATGGAGGTGTGCATGGTTATTACTTTTATTTGGAGTTGCACCAATGTTTTTGGTTCCTAAGACCAATGGATAACTGTTATCCTTTAAAAGTTGAGAAAACCATTTTGTTATATACGGAAGCATGGATTAGCAGTCCTTGCTAGCTTTCTCGGTAAATAAGAAGTAGTAGGCTTCTATGGTTAGACTCACAATCTAATGTTTTAGTTAAACTATATTTACAAGATGTGAAACCTAGAATAATATTAGGGTTAAGGGATAGAAGGAGAATAGGAGAGAGGTGTATAAATATTAATGTATTTTCTCGTGTAAAGGAGGATTTCATGTTAATAATATGGTGTGTGAGCGTTCCTCGTTGTGTTGTAGTAAATATGTGGAGTGAGTAAAGGGCTGTAATTAGTATATTGAGTCCTGTAAGTACAATGGTAATATATGATCAAGAAAATGAAGTTATTATTACAAGGAGCTCTCCTACCAGGTTGATAGTAGGGGGTAAGGCAAGATTGGTAAGATTTGCTGGAAACCATCAGAAGGCTATTAATGGAAGTAGGGCTTGGAGTCCTCGGGAGAGTATTATGATGTGGCTATGAGTTCGTTCATAGTTAGAGTTTGCTAGGCAAAATAGTATGGATGAAGTGAGTCCATGGGCGATTATAAGGATAATTGCGCCAGTGAAGCTTCGGGGGTTTGAATGAGGGAGACTATAATTACCAGGGCTATGTGGCTTGCGGAGCAGTATGCAATGAGTGATTTTTAGGTCTGTTTGTCGTAGGCAGGTTGAGCTTGTTATAATTATGCCTCATAAGGATAACATGAGGAATGGATAGGCTATATATTCTGTTAAAGGGTTAAGAATAGAGGTCAGTTGTATTATGCCATAGCCGCCTAGTTTTAGGAGTACTGTGGCAAGAACTATTGATCTGGCAATGGGGGCTTCAACATGGGCTTTAGGAAGTCATAAGTGTAGGCCATACAGGGGTATTTCACTATAAAGGCCATTATGCATCCTAGTCGAGTAAGATTGTGGGATCAGGTAGTTGCTAGTTTTTGAGCCATAAGTGTTAGTAATATTGTGTTTAGTGAGCCTAGGTTATTGTAGGTATAGATTAGTATAATAAGCAGGGGAAGAAAGCTGGCTAGTGTGTAGAATAGAAAGTATGCGCTTGCATTGAGGCGTTCGGCCTGGCTGATGATGATAATTAGGTGATGATCGGGTGATGATAATTAGGGTAGGGATGAGGGTGGTTTCAAATAAAATACAGAATATAATTAGCTCTGTAGCTATAAATGTTAGAATTAGAGAGATTTGTAGGGAGACCATTGTAGAGAGAGAGATTTTTTCATGAGAGGGGTTCGTTGTGTAAATGGTACTGACTTGCTATAAATATGAGAGGTAAGAGTCAGGCTGTTAGTGTTAGGAGGGGCATTGTTAGTGGGTCGGAAGATAAGTAGGTTGAATGGTTGAGGAGGTTATTATTGATTTGGTTGAAGAATAGTAGGGGAATAAAGCTAATAATTAGATTATGTATGGTCAGATTAACACAGATTATACTGTTTTTGGAAAATCATGTTGTTGGTAGTAGTATAATTGTAGGAATAACTATTTTTAACATTGGAGTAAGTTTAGGTTGTGGATGTAATCTAGGCCATATGTGTTAGAGATTGAGATTAGTGAGGCAAGGCCTACTGCTGCTTCGCAAGCAGCAAATACTAATAGGGTGATTGGTATGATATTAGCTAGGGAGGAGTGCATGTTTGAAGCCGTGAGAGTACTTATAATAAAGAGTGATAGTATTATTCCTTCTAGGCACAGTAAGGAGGATATTAGGTGTGAGTGGTAGGTTAGTATGCCTAGGAGTGAAACGATAAATGCTAATGCAATGTTTATGTAGATGGAGGGCATTTGGTGAGTATGATTATCATAATCTAATGAGTCGAAATCATTTGTTTTGTTTAAACTACTTACCAATTCAGTTCAGTCTAGTCCTTTCTTAGTTCATTCATAGGCTAGAATAAGAATTAGAATAATAATTAATATGATGGATGATTTAGTTATTATGGGAAGGTTGGTTGTTTGGAGAGCTCATGGTAGGGGCAGTAGTAGGGCAATTTCTAAGTCAAATAATAGAAAGGTGATGGCAACTAGGAAAAATTTTATGGAGAAAGGAATACGAGCAGGGTTTAGTGGGTCAAAATCGCATTCGTAAGGACCAGCTTTTTCTATATAAGAACTGAGTTGAGGTAGTCAGAATGTGATAGTTGTTAGTAGTAAGGTTAGAAAAGCATTGATTGTTAAGACTAATACTAGGTTAATTATTCTCTTTCGAATACTATCGAAGCTAGTTGATTGAAAGTCAACTGTACTGATTATACTAAAAGAATAGGATCCTCATCAGTAGATAGAAATATAGAGGAACAGCCAGATGATATCTACAAAGTGTCAGTATTAAGTGGTGGCTTCAAAGCCAAAATGGTGATTCGATGTAAAATAATATAATAGTTGGCGAATAAGACAGATAATAAGGAATGTAGATCCAATGATGACGTGAAGTCCGTGGAAGCCTGTAGCAACAAATAATGTTGAACCATAGACACCATCAGAAAACAGTAAAGAGTGTCTCGAAGTACTCTGAGGTTTGTAGGAGGGTGAAGTAAATGCCTAGTAGGACTATAATGAGTAGAGCTTGGATTGTTTGTTTTCGATTACTTTCTATTAGGCTATGGTGGGCTCAGGTGATTGTGACTCCTGATGCGAGTAATACAGAGGTATTTAAAAGAGGTACTTCTAGAGGATTTAGGGGAGTAATGCCTATTGGTGGTCAGTGTCTCCCTAATTGTGGGGTAGGGGCAAGGCTTGAATGGTAGAATGCTCAGAAGAAACCGGTGAAGAAGAGAATTTCTGAGATGATAAATAGCACTATTCCATAACGAAGGCTTTTTTGGACAGATGTTGTATGATGACCTTGATAGGTACTTTCTCAGACAATATCACGTCATCATTGGTATAAGGTCAGTATGTTGGTTAGTAGGCCCAGTGTTAATAGGGTAGTGGAATAAAAGTGAAATCATATAATTAAGCCAGATGTTATTAGGAGAGCTGAGAGAGCTCCTGTTAGTGGTCAGGGGCTGGGTTTAACTATGTGGTAGGCATGAGATTGGTGGGTCATTGAGTATTGTCATGTAGATAAAGGCTGACTAAGAGTGTGAAAACATAGGCTTGAATCACGGCGACTGCGATTTCGAGGATAGTAGTATTAGGAGTACAAAGATTATTGAGGTGACAGGGAAGCTAATGGTTGATAATGCTAGTATGGCACTTCCGATTAGGTGCATAAGTAGATGGCCTGCTGTGATGTTAGTGGTTAAGTGTACAGCTAACGCTACTGGTTGAATAAACAAGCTAATGGTTTCGATGATTATTAGTATGGGGATAAGAGGTGTGGGTGTGCCTTGTGACAGAAAGTGAGCTAAAGAGCTATTAGTTTTAAAGCGAAGTCCTATAATTACTGCACCTGCTCATGGGGGGATTGCTATGGCTAGATTTATGGATAGTTGGGTGGTAGGTGTAAATGAGTGAGGTAGAAGTCCAAGAAGGTTGGTTATAGTAATAAAGGTAATTAGGGATATTAGTATGAGGGATCAGGTTTGTCCTTTGATGTTGTGAATTGTTATTATTTGTTTTAGGACAAGTTGAGTTAGGTTTTGTTGAATAATAATTAATCGTTTGTTAATAAGCTGATTAGAGGTTGGAAATAGTAATGCAGGAAATAGAATGATGGGTACTGCAGCAGGCAGGTTTAGGATTGTTGGGGCTGTGAATGAGGTAAATAGATTTTCGTTCATTTTCATTGTCAGGGGTTATTGTGGTTTTGTGTATTAGAGTTTTTTTGAGGGAGATAGGTAGTAATTTGTGCTTAATAGTTTTAATTGTATGATAAGGTATAGTGTGAGAAGCATGGTCATGACGATGGTGGATCCTGTGGCTGTATTTAGTTGGGGCATTTCACTGTAGAGAGGATTGCTTCTGTCAGTCTTTAACTTAAAGGTTAACGCTGGGGCAGCTGTACAGTGGGTCTGTAAGGATATTTTGTAAAGATTCATGGGATACGGGGTGTGTTAGAAATGTAAGGTGGGAGGAGGTGTGTCTATAGGGTAAATACGGGTCCTATTTCAAAAATTTTTAGTGGGATTAGTTCTACGACGATGGGTATAAAGCTGTGGTTGGCGCCGCAAATTTCTGAACATTGTCCGTAGTAGACGCCTGGTCGTATAGCGGTGAATGTAGTTTGGTTTAAGCGTCCGGGGACTGCATCTGTTTTTAGGCCTAGTGTGGGAACAGTTCATGAGTGCAAGATGTCCTGGGATGTAATTATTATATGGACGGGGACTTCAACTGGAAGAACTACTCAGTTGTCAACTTCGAGAAGTCGAAGGTCTCCTGGATTTAAGAATAATGGTGGATGTATGTAAGAGTTAAAGATCAATCCCTCATAATCTGTGTATTCGTGGGTTCAGTATCATTGGTGTCCAATTGATTTAATAGTAAAAGAGGGGTTGTTGATTTCATCTGCTAGGTATAGTATGCGCAGAGATGGGAGGGTGATTAAGACTAAAATGATATCGGGTAAGATGGTTCAAATGGTTTCTATTTCTTGGGCATATGTAATATTGGTATTGGTTAGTTTTGTCGTGAGTGTTAGGGAGAGTACATATAAGACTAGAAAGCTGATCAAGGATATAAATATAAGAGCGTGGTCATGAAAAATGATTAGTTCCTCTATAATAGGGGATGTGGCATCTTGTAGACCTAGTTGAACTGGGTGAGCCATATAAGATATATAGGGTTTAACCTATGACTTAACTTTGACAAAGTTATGAAATAATTTTTCTAATATCTTATTGAAAAAGTTATAGGGGTTATAGGGTTGGCTTGAAACCAGTTTTAGGAGGTTCGATTCCTTCCTTTTTCGTCTAGGTTTAATATAGGTTGGTTCTTCAAATGTGTGGTAGGGCGGAGGGCAGCCATACAACCACTCTAGGTTAGTAGTAGGCTGTTTGATTAGTAAAACTTTACGTTTTGAGGCAAAAGCTTCTCAGGTTATATAAATTATTAATATTACTGCTACTAGGGAGATGAAGGAGCCTATGGATGATAGAATATTTCATGTGGTGTAGGCATCAGGGTAGTCAGAATAGCGTCAGGGTATTCCGGTCAAGCCGAGAAAGTGTTGTGGAAAGAAGGTTAAATTTATGCCTACAAATATAATGGTGAAATGGGCTTTGGCATAGGCTTGGTCTAGTATATAGCCTGAAAATAAGGGAAATCAATGAATAAAACCCCCTATGATAGCGAATACAGCTCCTATTGATAGGACGTAGTGAAAGTGGGCCACAACATAGTATGTGTCGTGTAATACAATATCTAATGATCAGTTTGCCAGTACAATACCGGTTAGGCCTCCCCCGGTGAAGAGAAAAATAAAGCCTAAGGCTCAAAGTATTGCAGGGGATCACTTGATATTGCTTCCGTGAAGTGTGGCAAGTCAGCTAAAGACCTTAACACTGGTAGGAATTGCAATAATTATAGTGGCAGAAGTGAAGCAGGCTCGTGTACCTATGTCTATGCCCACTGTAAACATGTGATGAGCTCATACAATAAAGCCCAAGAACCCAATTGATATTACAGCTCAAACTATACCTATGTATCCAAATGGTTCTTTTTTTCTGAAATAATATGTTACAATATGAGAGATTATTCCAAACCCAGGTAGAATGGGGATATAAACTTCGAGGTGACCAAAAAATCAGAATAGGTGTTGATATAAGGTGGGATCCCCTCCTCCGACTGGATCAAAGAAAGTGGCATTGAGATTACGGTCTGTTAGTAGTATGGTGATGCTAGCAGCTAAGACTAGTAGAGAGAGGAGTAGTAGGACCGCTGTGATTAGGACTGATCAAATAAACAGGGGGGGTTGATATTGAGATATGGTAGGAGGTTTTATGTTGATAATAGTGGTGATGAAATTGATAGCCCCTAAAATAGAGGAAATACTTGCTAGATGAAGTGAGAAGATAGTTAGATCTACACAGGCCCCCGAGTGGGAGAAATTTCCTGCTAAGGGGGGATAAACTGTTCAGCTGCTGGCACTGCTAAGGGAACTAGCACAGGGGGTTGTGCCTGGAGACATACTCATAGCTGCACAGATAGGAGAAACTCCAGCCCCTTCAGACAAAAACTTGCACAAACCTCTGCCTCACACATATAAGAGAACAAGGCCCAACATAGAAATGCTTTTGTCCTTTGTATAATCAATGGTCTCCAAGGAAAAAGTTTCTTCTCCTTTTGTGGGCATGCACATGGAGTGCTTCGGTGGGTTCAAGTGGGCACTTTCATTTTCCTTTTGGACTGTGATCCCAGCCTCTATGAATTATCACTTCAGCCCCTGATTGGTCCCAGGCCAAACTTTCACTTCAGCTCCAGATAGGTCCCAAGCCAAGCTGAGTAGCCCTTATGAATCATCAACTCCTGATTGGTCCCGGGTTAAGGTCCTGGGCCAAGTTGAATCATGCTTTCTCCAAGACAGCCCACAGACTAAGCACATTCTTTCCCCTTTCCAGTCCATAAAATCCCCAGACCCCAGCCTCATAGTGGCCAACCCATTTGGACTCCCCTCTCTGCTGCAGAGATCTTTCTTCTTTCACTTATTAAACTTTCATTCCAACCTCACCCTTGTGTCCCTACTTCTTAGTCACCTTGGATGTGAGACAAAGAACTCCAGGTAGTATCTCAGACAATGAAGAGACTGTTACATCTTGGTGAATTAACGAGACTACAACACTAGTTTATGAGTACATAGTTGTTCACAGTAGCCTTTGAGGATCTTTTGTATTTCTGTGGTATCATTTGTAATGTCTCCTTTTTTAATTTCTGATTTGGTTTATGTGGATCTTCTATTTCGGTTCATCTACCTAGTGGTTGGCACATTTGGTTTATCTCTTTGAAGATTCGACTTTTCATTTTATTAACCTTTTGTATTGTTTTCTGATCTCTATTTCATTCAGTTGTGCTTTGATCTTTGTTATTTCTTTTCCTCTGTTAACTATGATTTGGGTTTGTTCTTGTTTTGTTTTAGTCGCTTGATTTATAGTGCTATGTTTATTTGTGATCTTTCTACCTTTCTATATTTTTAAATAAATTCAGGGGGTCATGTGCAGGTTTGCTACCTGGGTATATTGTATGATACTGAGATTTGGGTTTTTATTGCTCCCATCACTGAAATAGTGACCATAATACCCACTAGGTAGTTTTTAAACCCTTGCTCACTTCTCTCCTTTCCCCCATTTGAGTCCCCAGTGTCTGTTGTTCCCATCTTTATGCCCATGTGTACCCAATGTTTACATGCTTTTTATAAGTGGGAATATGTGGTGTTTAGTTTTTTGTTTCTGCATTAAGTCACTTAGGATAATGGCCTCCAGCTGCAGGCATGTTCCTGCAAAGAACATGATTTTATTTTTTCTATGGCTGTATAGTATTCCACAGTGTATATACACCACATTTTCTTTATCCAGTCTGCCATTAATGAACACATAAGTTGATTTCATGTCTTCACTATGTCAACACCATATGAGTAGTATGACAATAAACATATGAGTGCATGTGTCTTTTTGGTAGAATGATTTATTTTCCTTTGAGTATATATGCTGTAGTGGGATTGCTGGGTTGAAAGGTTGTTCCATTTTTAGCCCTTGGAGAAATATGAAAACTGCTTTCCACAGTGACTGAACTAATTCAAATTCTCACCAACAGTGTATGAGCATTTCCTTTTCTTCATAGACTCACCAACATCTGTTATTTTTTCACTTTTCAGTAATAGCCAATTTCACTGGTTTGAAAAGATGTCTCAATACGGTTTTGATTTTCATTTCTCTGATGATTAGTGATGTTGAGCCTTTCTTCATGTCCGTTGACTGATTTTATGTCTTTTTTGAAAAGTGTCTGCTCATGTCCGCTGCCCACATTTTATGAGATCATTTGTTATTTTCTTACTGGTTTGTTTAAATTTCCTTATAGATTCTAGATATTAGTCCTTTCTGGGATCCATAGTCTTTTAATATTTTCTTGTATTCTGCAGCTTATTTTAAAAAATCTAGTGATACTTTGTTTTGCTCTGAATATGTTCTTTAGTTTAATTAGGTCCAAATTGCCAATTTTTGCTTTAGTTACCTTGGCTTTTTAGAACATAATCATAAATCCTTGGCCTAGACCACTGCCCAGAGCACTGTTTCCTAGTTTTATTTTTTTATACTTATAGTCTGATATCTTACATTTAGGCCGTTAATCCGTCTTGAGTTAATTTCTGTATATGGTGAGAGGTGGGCATCTACTTTCTTTCTTCTGCATATGGTTAGCCAGTTTTCCCAGCATCAGTCATGGAATAGTGTGTCTTTTCCCCATTGTTAATTTTTTTTTTACTTTTTCAAAGATCAGTTGGTTGTACATTTGCAGCTTCATTTTTGGGTTCTCTATTCTGTTCCATTTGTGCGTGTGTCTGTTTTTGTACCAGTGTCATGCTACTTTGGTTACTGTAGCCTTGTAGTACGGTGTGAAGTTGGGCAGTGTGATGCCTCTGGCTTTGTTTTGTTTTGTTTTGTTTTGTTGCATAACCCCACCTTTTGTAATCATGCTCATTGTTTATTCTATATAAATTTTAGAATAGTTCTTCTCTAATTCTGTAAAAACTGACCTTGGTAACTTGATAATAATAGCAACGACTCTGTAGATTGCATTGAGCAAAATGGACATTTTAGCAATATTGCTTCTTCTGATCCATGTGCATTTAAGGTTTTTCCATTTGTTTGTCCTGTCTCTGGTGTCTTTCAACAGTGTCTTCTTAGTTCTCCTTGTAGAGATTTTTCACCACCTTGGTTAGATGTATTCCTAGGTATTTTTTCATTTGCAGGTAAATTTTACTCCATCTCTTTCCTTTGAGCCTGTAGGTGTCGTTACACGAGAGATGGGTCCCTTGAAGGAAGCAGATGGCTGGTGTTCTTTTTAAAATTATATTTGTCAATCTATGTCCTTTATGTAGAGCATTAAGTTCATTTACATTTAAGGCTAATATTGACATTCGAGGTTCTGTTCTTGTCATAGTAGTGTTCACTTTGTATTCTCAGTTGTGTAATTGCTTTATGAGATCTGTGGATTTGTACTTATGTGTTATTGTCTGGTAGCAAGTAATGTTCTTTCCGTGTTCAGAACTCCTTGGAGCATTTTTGTAATCCCAGTATGGTGGTGAATAATTTTCTTATCATTTGCTTGTCTAGGATAGACCTTATTTCTCCTTCATTTATGAAGCTTAGTTTGTCAAGTTTTAAAATTTTTGGCTGGCATTTTTTATTCCTTTAAGAAGGCTAAAATTGGGCTCCCTATCTCTTCTTACTCATAAGGTTTCTCTGAGAAGTCTACTATTTGTCTGATGGAATTCCCTTTATAGGTAATTTGGCCCCTTTTCTCTAGCTGCTTTAAGATTTTTTCTTCCACATTGACCTTGTAAAGTCTGATGACTACATGCCTTGGGTGATAGTCATCTTGGAATTGTATCTTGCAGGTGTTCTCTCAATTTCTTCTGTCTGGATGTCAACCTGTTTAACAAGATTAGAGAAAATTTCCTAAATTATTCCCTCAGCTGTGTTTTCCAAGTTACTTACTTTTTCTCCTTCATTCTCAGTAATGCCAATAAGTCATAGGTTTGGTCGTTTTACAGAGTTTCATATTTGAAACTTGAAGATTTTGTTCATTTTTTTAAACATGTTTTCTTTACTTTTTTATCTGACTGAGTTAATTCAAAAGGGCATTCTTCAAAGTCTGAAATTATTTTTTTCTGCTGTGTGTAGTCCATTATTAAAGTTTCCAAATGTATTCTGAATATATTTTGAAATTTCTGTAGTGAGATGTTTAATTCTAGGATTTCCATTTTATTTTTAAAAATATAACTATTATGTCTTTCACACCTTGTGTTTTTTTTTCTGATTTCCTTGTGTTGGATTCAAATTTTTTATTGTATCTTGTTGAGTTTTCTTTCAGTCTATTTTTTAAATACTTTATCTGTCATTTCAGACTTTTCAATTGGTTAGGATTCATTATTAGACAACTGATGTGACCTTTTGAACTTGTCAATACACGGTCCTTTTGTATTGCCAGCATTCTTCCAATTTCTTCTCTTCTGAGGGAACTGACACTTCTTGTTTTTGAATTTGCCATTAATTAGATGGTAATTTTTTTAAATTATTTTTTCCGTTGAGAGTATGACTGGCGTATGTTGTGTATAATAGTTTGGCTTTATTCTGAGTGCTTTCAGGGGGCCAACGCCCTTTGTGTGTTCCTTGGTTATGTATAGCTTCTGTATGATGATTTTCTTAGATGCCATTTCTTATTGTGATAGATCGGACATATGAGCCAACACATTATCTCTTGCAGGGCTGAGAGTGCAGAGGTCTCGGAAGCCTCGTGCACTAGCACGACAGCAAGCTTTTATTTGCTGGTGCAGTTTAGGCTCTAGTCCGCTAGGTGGCACTTAAAAGTAAAAGCTAACTCACCCTCAGGTAGGCTGATGATGACTGGATGCTTCTGTCCTGATAGTGTGGTGGTGAGGGGAGATCATGTTGGGGTGTATAGAAGTCTTAGGGGAAGGGATGTGCACCAACTTCTCATCCATGGAAAGAAGGAATGCTATCTGCTTTCCTATCACACCCCGGTCACAGGGCTCATGACCTTCAGTTTATATAAACTTTGTCCTTTGATTCTTGGCTTCAGTGTGGCTGTGGACTGAAGGACATGCTTCTGTGGCAGCTGCCACCAAAATGGGCTCAGGGCAGAGCCTCTTTCCCCAGTCCTGAGCAGACAACTCTGCAGCTTGTCTGGCCTCTGTTGCTAGGAAGCTGTAGCTCTGTGTAGTGAGGGGGAGTTGGGCCCCACCCTCTTGCAAGTCCAAGCAGCAGAGGCTCTCTTCCAACAAGAATGAAGCTGCTATTAAAAGTATGAAAAGTGCTTTCTCCTGGTGCATACATGCTGGCCCCTAGTGCGGAGAACCTGTGCTGCATCCACAACAGTAGACAGGGAATTGGAAGATGACCTTCTCTCTGTGACGGTTCCTGGCAGCTGCTGCTGCCCCTTCAGTAATTGACACCATGCCCGTACTTCCTTTGTCCCAAAGTGGACTAGGATGGGTCCTGTTCCCCCTCTCTCAGGGGCTGCTCACTCCACAGGTTAGATTGTCAGGGGTCCCACAGTTTCCTGGGAACTGGCCAGTCAGAGAAGTTTGTAGGGTATGTTTGTGGGAATTCTGGTGGTGTGGTGAATCAGGAGCAGAGATATCCCAGGAAGGGAAGTGGCCTACCATGGGTGCACAACCAGTGTGGTGGCCTTCATCTCATTTAAGGCCTGAAGGAAGAGCAAGCACACTTGTGCCAACTGGCCATCCAGTTTTGTGTCCCTGGGAATTTCCCAAGTCACCCAAGACAGAATTCCCCTTGGTCACAAGGGCAGAGGGGCTTCCCAAAAGTTTGGCATTCAGCATATTGTTGAAAAGATGATGAGATTAGAGAAGCACTCCCACCTGTTCTTTTCATGGGGCTCCAAGTTCCTCAAGGGTCATTCCCTGCCAAACTCTTGCTGCTCTATTTTTCTGTATTCCAGCTTCTGCCCATGTGCACTTCAACAGGTCCTGGCTCTCTTCCATCAGTTTTTCATACAGATCATATCCATTTTCCAGCAGCTGTAGTCTTCTTACTGGGGAAAACTGGCATTCAATGTTCCCAGTCAACTATCTTGAAAATCTACCCTCCACATCTGAATAAACAGTTGCTTCTTATTTTTAGGACCTGTTTTTTTGTCGTTGTTGTGGTTGTTGTTGTTGTTTTCTTTTGAGGATGTATGCTGAACAAGTCTGTTTGGCTTTGTTTCTGGGTGCATTCAGTGGCAAAGACACTATGTTCTTCATGGTTATAAATAGTTTTAGTGTGGAGTTTTCTCAAATGCCAGTTGCAATAGTGGTGTACCAGGATGGTGAGCAGGCTCATGCCCTCTTGGGTAGCTTGGATTACATGAACAATCATGGTAGCAGAGGCTGCAAGAAGCTCGTCTTGTTCCTAAGTGCTGTGCACAGGTGTTAGCAGATGTGGTAACGGGATGTGGAAGTTGACCTTCAGGCCAGCAGGTGGCACTTGCAGGTAAACGCCAACTTCAGTGGAGGTGGTATGCTTTACGCTTGACCTTTGTAGGCTCTGAGAAGTGCACCCATGTCCCAGTTGGTCAGTTGGGCCCTGGAGCAAACAAGAGCCTGGGTTTCATCCGCTGTCATGGAGAGGATTGTCAAAGCTGAGTGATGCCAGAACGAGAAAGCCTGCATTCAGTCTTTCCAATGACAGGCACAAGCAACAGCTTTGACAGGGTTGACAAGGGAGTCTTCAGCTTGAGCTCATAAATGCTTGAGCAATGAGCAATCACTGAGGTGTCTGTATGGGGAGGTAGGAGAGGTGCCAGTGCCATAGTCATGGCAGGAAGGAAAGGGATCAGCCTTCCCCTCACACTCGTCTTAGAATTTGGGATATTCATATAGATTAGAAACTACAGTTTGCTTTTAAGCTGCAATGTAGCCCACGAACACAGGAGAAATCAGCCCAGCAGCTCCATACTAAACCCTTCTAGTGGCTGGAAGTGGCTGTAGTGTGAAGTCTGCCTCCATGGCTCCAAACACAGCTCTTGGGTTCTCCTGCTCTCTGTAGCAGCAGCACTGCATCTCTGCACAGAGAGAGGTGGGAACCCACTGTTCACACAAGCCTGGGCCTAGAGGCAACACTGCCATTGGGGTCACAGTTGCCCCTCACGGCCCCAGATAGGATGCCATACAGTACATCTGCCCCAGCTTCCTGGAACAGCAGCAGTGCTTGTGGTTTCAACAGTGTGCCTGGGGAAGAAGGGTCTCCTCTAGGCCTGGTTATGACACTAAGGCTGCTCATCTGGTGAAAGGGGATTCCACTGTTTGCTTGGAGAGCCAAGCACAAATTTTGTGCCACTGCTAAAAATGAAGTCACTTTTCACAGCCCCAGTCAGGAAGCTTTTGGGCTCTGGAAAGCATGTATTTTGTTTTCCTTTCAGGGGTTGCCTTTTTGGTGTACGGCACTCTTATTTCTCCTAGGAGTAACATTCCCTGAAGGTTAGGTTATTGGGGACCCTGCAGCTTCTTTGGGTCCAGCGAGCACCCTGCCACTGCAGTCCTTTGAGCAGGACTGGAGAATGTGAGCAGGAAGTCCTGGGTTTTGGATACACAAGGACTGTGGTTCCCAGAAGAGGGTACAGTTCCCTTACGGATGCATCTTCACAGTAGCACAGCATAGCGCTTGCTTGGGTCTGGGGAAAGGGTAAATAACCCAGTGTGAATCCAGAGTCCAGTGCTCTGACCTCAAGGGTCTCCAAATTGCAGTCCATGCTATTTTCAGGATTTGGGAGGAAAGAGGAGATTTCCCACTGTAAGGATCTTGGCAGTTCACAGCAAGAATGAGGACTGTCAAAATACTTCAACTTACCCTTTCCCTGAACACTGAGTTCCTCTGGACTCCTAACTAGTGTCAGCTGCATTGGCCTCAAACTTTTTTTTTTTTCCCCCCCGGTGGCTTAGAGTTTTGTTTTGTTTTGTTTTTTTCATAAATAATGTTTTGAATTCTAGTATTCTCTCCTTGATATTCCATTAGAAGTATGATTATCTATTCATAATTTCTATTCATAATTAAGGTTATTCTTTCTAGGGAGAACTTGCATCTGTCATCTCTAGTCAGCCATCTTAAACTTCCTTATCTCCATCTTAATGTTTTTATCTACCCAACAGTCATTTAGGAGCATCTGGTTTAATTTTCATGTATTTGTATAGTCACCAGGGTTTCTCTTGATATTGATTTCTAGTTTTATTTCATGATAATCTTAAAATACACTTGATATGATTTCAATTTTTAAAAAAAACATTTGTTCATACTCTTTTGGTGGCCTCACATATGGTCTATCATAAAGAATGTTCTGTGTGCTGATAAAAAGAATGTATGGGCCAGGGGTGGTCACTCGTGCCTGTAACCCCAGTGCTTTTTGAGGCCAAGGCAGGTGGATCGCCTGAGGTCAGGAGTTTGAAACCAGCCTAGCCAACATGGTGAAACTCTGTCTCTACTAAAAATAAAAAAAATAGCCGTGTATGGTAGCGGGTGCTTTTAATCTCAGGTACGTGGGAGGCTGAGGCAAAAGAATCACTTGAACCTAGAAGGCAGAGACTGCAGTGAGCCAAGATCATGCCATTGCACTCCAGCCTGGGGGACAAGAGCGAAAACTCCATTTAAAAAAAAAAAAAAAAAAAAAGTATGCTCTGCAGTTGATGGATAGAATGCTGTGTAAATGTCTTTCAGGTCTACTTGGTCTAACATTCCCTTTAAATCTAATGTTTCTTTGTTGATTTTCTGTCTAGATGATCCGTCTAATGCTGAGAATGGGGTGTCAAAGTCCACCACTATTATTATAACTTAGTCCATCTCTCTCCTTGGGTCTAGTAATAATTGCTTTATAAATCTGGGTGCTACAGTGTTGGGTACATGTATATTTAGAATTTTTATATACTCTTGATGGATCGATTTCTTTATTATTATATAATGACCATCTGTTTCTTATTGTTCTTGACTTAAAGTCTGTTTTATCTGATATGAATATAGCCACTACTGCTTGCTTTTGGTTTTCTTTTATGTGGAATCTTTTTCCATTTCATTACTTTCATCCTAAATGTGTCTTTACTGGTAAGGAAAGTTTCTTGTAACCAACATGTAGTTAGATTTTGTTTGTTTTTATCCATTTATCCAATCTATATCTTTTAAGAAAATAATTTAAACCGTTTACATTCAAGGTTATTATTGATATGTTAGTCTTTATTTCTGTTATATTATTCATTGCTTTCTGGTTGTCGCATCTATTATTTGTTTCATTTTTCTCTTATAGTTTGTCATTGTGAATTGGTGAAGTTTGGCAGTGGTATGATTTGGATCTTTTCTCGTTTGTATGACAGTTTTGCCAATGAGTTTTATACTTTCCTGTGTTTTTTTAATGGTAAATATTGTCCTTTCACGTCCAGGCTTAGGACTCCCTCGAGCATTTTTTTCTAGGGCTCGTCTAGTGGTACTTCATTCCCTCAACATTTGTTTGTGTGGGAATGACTTTATCCTTCATCTGTGAAGGATAATTTTCTTGAGTGTCATATTTTTTAGTGAGAGATTATTTTTTATTTCAACACTTTGGATATATTATCCTATTCTCTCTTGGTCTATGAGGTTTCTGCTTAGAAATTTGCTGCTTATTTTTCTATTTTTTTTGAAATTTTCTTTATAGGGGGCTAGACGCTTTTCTCTTGCTTTTTCATGTTTTCTGTGTCCTTCCATTGATGTCCGTACATCTCTATATTTTCTTCAACGAGTCATTCTCTTGCTCTAGAGAGGACTAGAATTTCCTCTTGAACTATGACTTTAGACAGTCTGATTATAATGTGCTGTGTACAATTTTGCATTGTATCCACCTAAGGATCATTAAGACTCCTGTATCTGAATTTCTAATCTCTTGCTAGACGTGAAAAGTTTTCATCAATTGTTTTGTTAGTAGATTTTCTAATCTTTTCTTTGATTTTTGCCTTCAGGGATACCAATAGTTTATAAACTTGGTCACTTTCTGTTTTCCTAAATGTCACCAAGGGTTTGACCATTCATTTTAATTCTTTTTAAAAATTTTGCCTGAGTGGAATATTTTATAATACCTGTCTTCAAGTTCTATGATTCTTCTTTCTACTTGATCTAGTCTATTCTTGAAGCTTTTATTTTTATTTATTTATTGAGACAGAGTTTCACTCCTGTTGCCCAAGCTGGAGTGCAATGGTGTGATCTCGGCTCACTGCAACCTCCGCCTCCCGGGTTCAAAGAATTCTCCTGCCTCAGCCTTCCGAGTAGCTGGGATTAGAGGTGTGCACCACCACACCCGACTAATTTTGTATTTTTAGTAGAGATGGGGTTTCTCCATGTTGGTCAGGCTGGTCTCGAACTGCCAACCTCAGGTGATCTGCCAGCCTCGGCCTCCCAAAGTGCTGGGATTGCAGGCATGAGCCACCGTGCCTGGCCTCTTGAAGCTTTTAAATGTATTTTATCTTTTCTTCCATGAGTTATTCAGTTTCAGAATTTTTATTAGGGTTTTAAAAAATACCTATCTCTTTATAAATTTCTCTTTCATATACTAAATTGTTTTTCTGATTTCTTCTTTTCTTTTCAGAATTCTCTTGACTCTCACTGAACTTCTTCAAAATTAATATTTTGACTTCTTGACTTTGGGGTTCAAAAATTTCTTTAATCAAAATCTATCGCTGGGGCATTATTGTGTTTATTAAATATGCCATGTTTTCTTGCTTTTTCACGTTTTCTGTGACCTTCCATTGACATCTGTACATCTGGTGTAACAGTCACTCCTTTCTATTTTTTTTTAAATTTACTTTTGATGAGGAGAACTTTTTGAAGATGCATCTATGGTTTTGGCTGGATTGGCTACTTTGACTTTGCTCTTGGGGGCATACAGTAGTGCAGTCTCTTTATGATCTATTTGGCCGTAAACAGCATTAGTGGTATCTGTGATTTCCTCAGTGGGTTAGGGCATGTTTATTTGTGGAGGCTGTGATGGTATTGTGCTGGGCTGGGCACAATGCCAGTTGGGCCAGTCTTCAGGCCCCAGTGTAAACAGTGGTGGGCTTAGCATGCCCATCTTGTGCCCCGGGGTGGTGCACACTGGCACCTGTGCTGGCAGTTACCAGTGGGTCGGTTTTTGGAGCTCCAGATGGCTTACTAGGATTCCTGTAGTGGCAGTGGTGGACGAGATTGTTGGGTGAGTTCTCAGTCCTATGGGCAACTGGTGTTGCATGGGGAATGGGAGTAGCAATGGCAGGATGGTTCTCTGGGTCTCACATGGTGTGCATTGATGTTGGCACTGGCTGCAATGTGCTGGGTGGGCAAGTCTCCAGGCCTGCAGGTGGTTCTTAACAGATAGTTTCCAGGTGAAGTGGTAGCAGCCCGAAGTTTAGGCCCAATCAGGACCTTTGGAGGAATGCTCATGTGCCCAAGGTGGTGGTTTGGCTTGTGCAATACTCAGGTCTCTAGATTATGTGATCTGTCTTGGAATGGGGCACAAACTCAGCTGGACAGTCTTGTGCTTGGGCCCCCAATTTTGAGAGTAGTCACCAGCCATGGTGGGCAGGGGGTAAGGGTATTTCTCATGCCCTAGAGAGAGTCACTGGGTGAGAGTGGTAGCCTCTGTGTTGGGGATAATGCCCAGAGATGATGGGCTACCATTGATAGTCACAGCCTGGGCCATGGTGTGGAGAATGCATGTTCTCCCCTTCACAGCTGAGTCCCAGTGAGACTCAATTTCCTGCCCAGACTGCAGGAGCCCACACTCAGCTCATGATCAAGTCCCATTGGCAACTCATGCCCTCTTCATGACTTCATTTTACGTCCTGGTAGTGCAATACTCATTTTATGGCATTGGCTGCTACCACCCAGGCCTCAAGCACTTCCTAGCCCCAGATAAACGGGTAGTCCTAGCTCACTGCCCAGTCCCAGCAGTGGCAGCCTGAGTTTCTGGAACGTCTAGTCCTGGTGCCTCTGGGTCTCAGAAAAGTATACAGTTTGCTGGAGGCTAGTTTTGAAAATGGCACCTTTCTATCAACTTAGATCTCAGAAAGGGTGTGGGACTCAGCAAGAGCTCCCTCCCTGGAGCAGTTCTGTCCCCACCGTTTCCTGGCAACTTTCTCTGTTAGTTTCCAGGGTTGAGAAGGGTAAGCATTTCTCAAGAGGCCAGGATTGCACACTTCTATGGTGGGATCATGGGACACTGGCAGTCTCTTACTCATCCCTCCCCTGCACTGGGGAGTCAGCACTGGCTCTTGGCCAATCCTGGCCAGGGAGGCTGCCTCTCCTCCTCCTTTCCTTTTTTTAGTGCCCCCTGTCACTTCTATGTTGAATTCCAGCGTTTTCTCTAGGAAGTGTTACTGTCTACACACTACTCTGTTTCATCCAAGTGAAAGAGGTAGGCATAAAATATTTCTTGTCAGTCATCTTGAATCCTCCTTTGGTTTCAAAAAATTTAGATCAATTTTCTTGGCTAATGCCATATAAACAGTAATCTTATCTATGAGTCAGCCTAAGGCTCTTTATACTTTGTCTTGAGTTTCTCATTTTTTACTCTCATAATAAAATGTTTTCTGCGTTGTTCAGAGAAACGTACGCTCTTTTTACTAAATTTCTCCCCTATTGTCATTTCAAATGTTCCATAATATTATGCCAAAGCAACATAGGGCTACTTGTATTAAGCATATATATTTTTTTAATTTTCTCTTCTCTGACGTATTGAGATCTGGGGCCTTGCTGACCCTGGAGGGACTGCTCATCCCAAGGTTAGCCATTTCCTGGAGAAAGAAAATAACTAATCTGACAGTGTGCTTTTCAAATACAAGTCAATCAATACAGAGGATACACAGTTAGCCACTTCCTTTTTTGGTCTTTTATCTCTGGGCCACTTCAACCAGTGCAAGGTACTCTTGAAATTATTAAAACTAGACACTTGTAAACCAGCTTAAATAAGCTCACCAATTTCTTCCCATAGAAACAACAGCAGAGGTTCTTGACCACAATTCTCTCCTCTTCCTCTACCTTCTGGCAGATCCTACTGCTTCTTTATCTGACCTCCCATGGCATGGTGTGCCCCTTCCTTGTAGGAACTGTAGGTAGTAAACTATCTTATTAATGGCAATCATCCTCTTGTTTGTTCGACTTAGTCACTATACCTAAAATTTTCTATTAATACGTTACACTTTAAAACATACAGAGTACATCTGTTTTGTTATGTATATATGTATATTTCAGAAATACACTCACATATATATGTGCATATATTCTTAACATTAATATATAATCTTAAAACCAAGATATGCACACTCTTGGGATAAGAATTTTAAAAATGAGTACACTAACATTAATGTAGTACTGTTATCTAATTTAGGTGTTAGTAAACTAAATCCCATGGGACAACTGCCTGTTTTTGCAAAGAAGATTGTATTGGAACAATGTCAAGCCTGTTAGTTTATCTCTTGTCTACGGCTGTTTTTGTTTTACAAGGACAGAGTTCAGTGGTTTCAGCAGTGATCACATGACCCAGAAAATCTAAAATATTTACTCTGGCAATTTAAGAAGAAGTACTACTACCCTGATAATCTAAAATTCTCATTTTAATTTTACCATCTATCCCACTAATGTCATTTAAAACCAAATAAATATGTTACTTTTTTCTGGTCCAGGATCCGATATATTATCACATACCACATTTAGTTGTAATGTCTCTTTAGTCTCTCTTGATGTGGATTGGTTGTTGCACATTTGTTTTTTATTACTTTAATACTTAAAATGTAAAGGCCAGTATTTTGTAGAGT
Organism: Papio anubis; assembly: GCF_008728515.1. Lineage (NCBI taxonomy): Eukaryota > Metazoa > Chordata > Mammalia > Primates > Cercopithecidae > Papio > Papio anubis. The sequence continues at coordinate 89,061,969 of NC_044996.1, read as the reverse complement.
GTTCTTCAGTTTGTGATTTTTGCTGGTTTGTTTCCTATTAATTCACTTGAGATTGTATAGCTTAGGAAGGATTAACACACAATTGTTACTATGTTTTTCTCGGCATGTCGTAACAGGAAGTGAAGAATATCTACTTGTACCATTAAATCTTGATATTAAATTTGATCATTTGGCTAAGGTGATATCTGCTAAATTTGTCCACTGCCAAGTTACTGTGTTTTCCTTTGTAATTAGTAAATACTTTTAGGGAGATATAATGTGAGAATATGTAAGTATCTCAAGTCTCACCATACTTTCACCCAATAATTCTAGTATTTTTTGATGATTTCATCAGAAATAAATATCTTTATGGTGGTGGCCAACTTGTGATTTTTTTTTCATATCAGTCAACATTTTCTTCTACATTTACTTGCAATTATATTGTAAAAATGACCTTTGATGTTTCCAGTACTTATTTATTCATTTATCTAAGTATGAATACACAGATATGTCCCTGATTTGGTGAGGGAAATTCTATTCAAACTGTCTTCTGTGTGGTTTGTGTGTACTTATCAGTCTTTGAAATTTCCTTAATTAATGGCACAAAAATATATGTCTGGTTCATTTTGTATTTTCTCTGTACTAAACATAGAGTTAGCCATTTCTCCAAGGAGCTCTGGTTCCATTTAATAGATAACACTAAATGGAAGCAGCCAAGATCTTTGTGCTAGATGTGCTTATTGCAATTGAGGTGTCAACGCTTCTACTTACTCCTCTCAGGGAGCAAGAATGCAAACACAGAAGATTATATATAATAATATATACATATAGAAGTAAAAATATAGATAATTTTACACACATACACACAAAAACACATAGAAGCATGTGCATAATATCTACAGATGATAGATAGATAGATAGATAGATAGATAGATAGATAGATAGAGAACATAAACTACATGTTTGTTCATACTAACATCCATAATTTAGCCCAACACCACCAGGCTCATTTTCGCATTTCCTTTACCACATTTGTAATTGACTTCTCTAAGAATAGAAAAATTGGTTTCAATTATCAACAAAATACTCATAATTTCAATACACATTAAAATATTTTGAAATTTCTAACCCATAAATCTACACAGAACAAATTTATTACACAGAGTTCAATATTTGTACCATATATTTTTATTGTGGTAAGTCCACTTAACATAAGAATTTCCATTCAACAAATTTTTAATCGTACAATACAATACTAGTAACTACTGGTACTGGGTTGTGCAGCAAATCTCTAGGAATTATTTATCCTGCATAACAAAAATTTTAGACCTGGTAAACAACAACCTCTAATTTTTCATGCCACTAGCCCCTCAGAATCACCATTCTATTCTCTGCTTCTTTAATTTTTAATATTTCAGATATACTAGGACAATCGTGCAGTGTTTATCTTTCTGTAACTGTCTTATTTCCCTTAGCATAATATCCTTTATGATTATCTATGCTGTGTATACAGCATGATATTCTCCTTTGTGAAGTTTGAATAACATTCTATTGTGTATATACCACGTTTGTTTTACTATTCATCAGTCAATGGCTACTTGGATTGTTTCTGTATATTGGCTACCATGAATGATGTTGTAATGAACATGGGAGTACAAATTTTTCTCTTCAGGATTTTGATTTCTATTTTGCAGGGTATATGCCCAGCAGTGGAATTGCTGGGTCATATAGTAGGTCTATTTTTAATCTTTTGCAGAACCTCCATACTATTTTCCATAGCAGCTGCACCATTTTACATTCCCACCAACAGAGTACAAGGGGTCCAATTATTTAACATTTTCTTCATAACTTGTTATCTCCTGTCTTTTTCATAGTAGCCATCCTAACTACTGTGAAGTGACATCTCACCATGGTTTGATTTGCATTTCTCAGGTTAGTGACGTTGAACACCTTTTCATATACTTGTTGGCTACTTGTATGTATTCATTGGAGAAGTGTCTATTCAAGTCCTTTGATGATTTTTAAAATTGTGTTATTTGGAGTCGGAGGGGGCGGAGCAAGATGGCCGAATAGGAACAGCTCCAGTCTCCAACTCCCAGCGCCAGCGACACAGAAGACCGGTGATTTCTACATTTCAACTGAGGTACTGGGTTCATCTCACTGGGGAGTGCGGACGATGCGATTGCTGGTCAGCTGCTGCAGCCCGACCAGCGAGAGCTGAAGCAAGTGAGGCATCGCCCTCACCTGGAGGCGCCAGGGGAAGAATCCCTTTCCTAGCCAGGGGAACTGGGGACACACAACACCTGGAAAATGGGGTAACTCCCACCCCAATATTGCGCTTTAAGCAAACAGGCACACCAGGAGATCATATCCACACACACCTGGCCAGGAGGGGTCCCGCCCACTGGAGCCTCCCCTCATTGCTGCACAGCAGTCTGTGATCTACCCGGCAAGGCAGCAGCAAGGCTAGGGGAGGCCATGTGCTGGCAGAGGCTTAAGTAGGTAAACAAAGCTGCTGGGAAGCTCCAACTGGGAGGGAGCTCACAGCAGCTCAAAGAAACCTGCCTGTCTCTGAACTCACACCTCTGGGGACAGGGGGCACAGCTACACAACAACAACAACAACAACAACAAAGCAGAAAACTCTGCAGGCATGGCGACTCTGTCTGACAGCTTTGAAGGCAGTGGATCTCCCAACACAGGCTGAGATCTGAGACGGACGAACTGCCTGCTCAAGTGGGTCCCTGACCCTGAGTAGCCTAACTGGGAGACATCCCCACTAGGGGCAGTCTGACACCCCACACACCTCACAGGGGTGGAGTATACCCCTGAGAGGAAGCTTCCAAAGCAGAATCAGACAGGTACCTCGCTGTTCAGAAATATTCTATCTTCTGCAGCCTCTGCTGCTGATACCCAGGCAAACAGGGTGGGTGGACCTCAAGCAATCTCAACAGATCTACAGCTGAGGGTCTGACTGTTGAAGGAAAACTATCAAACAGGAAGGACACCTACACAAAACCCCATCCAATTTTTGTCACCATCATCAAGACCAGAGGCAGATCCGGAAACCAAAAGATGGGGAAAAACAGGAGACAGAAAAGCTGGAAGTCAAAAATAAAATTTATCTCGGCGAAAGGGCGCTGGCTCATCGCCAGCGAGATCAAAGCTGGACGGAAAATGACTGGCGAGATGAGAGAAAGAAGGCACAGTCATCAAATTTCTTAAGAACTAAAGGAGGAATTACCGTATAAAGAAACTAAAATCTTGAAAAGTGGAAGAATTGTGACTGAACTGGGTAATGCGAGAAGGTCATAAACGAAATGAAAGAGATGAAAACCATGACCACAATCATTGACAAATAAAGCTTGTCTTTCGACCGTTAACTGGAAGAAAATTATCAGCGATTGAGGATCAAATAAGATAAATAAATGGCTCGTATCGGGATTATGTAAAAAGACCAAATCTCTTACGTCTGATTAGGGTGCCTGAGTGAGGGGAAAATGGAACCAAGTTGGAAAACACTCTTCAGGATATCATCAGGAAACTTCCCCAACCCTAGTAGAACGGTAACATTCCAAATCCAGAAATTACAGAGAAGCGCCACAAAGATATACTCCTCGAAGAGCAACTCAAGACACATAATTGCCAGATTCAGTTGAAATGAAGGGAAAAATCTTAAGGGCAGCCAGAGAAAGGTCAGGGTTACCCACAAAGGGAAACTAATCAGACTCATACAGCAAATGTCTCGGCGAAACTCTACAAGCCAGAGAGAGAGTGGGGGCCAATATTCCCAGCATTCTTAAGAAAAGAACTTTCAGCAAATTTCATATCCAGCCAAACTAAGTTCATAAGTGAAGGAGAAATAAAATCCTTTACAGATAAGCAAATGCTTAGAGATTTTTGTCACCACTAGGCCTGCCTAAAGAGACCCTGAGGAAGCACTCAACATGGAAAGACAACCCGATTTTCCAGCCATTGCAAAAACATGCCAAAATGAAGACCATCGAGGCTAGGAAGAAACTGCATCAACTAACGAGCAAAATAACCAGTTAATGTCATAATGCTTGGGATCAAGTTCACACAATCTTAACCTTAAATGTAAATGGACTAAATGCTCAATGAAAAGACACAGACTGGCAAACTGGATAAAGTCAAGACCCATCAAGTCCTGCTGTATTCAGGAGACCCATCTCACACTGAGAGACATACATAGGCTCAAAATAAAAGGGATGGAGGAAGATTTACCAAGCAAATGGAGAACAAAAAAGCAGGGGGTTGCAATCCTAGTCTCTGATAAAACAGACTTTAAACCATCAAAAGATCAAAAGAGACAAAAAGAAGGCCATTACATAATGGTCAAGGGATCAATTCAACAAGGAGAGCTAACTATCCTAAATATATATGCACCCAATACAGAACACAGATTCATAAAAGCAAGTCCTTAGAGACTTACAAAGGAGACTTAGACTCCCATACAATAATAATGGGAGACTTCCAACACTCCACTGTCAACATTAGACAGATCCAGCAGAGACAGAGAAAGTTAACAAGGATGTCCAGGAATTAGACTCATCTGCAGCAAGCAGACCTAATAGACATCTATAGAACTCTCCACCCCAAATCAACAGAATATACATTCTTCTCAGCACCACATCATTACCCCACTCCAAAATTATTATATAATTGGAGTAAAGCACTCCTCCCTGGCAAATGTACAAGAACAGAAATTATAACAAACTACAATACTCACTCAGACCACAGTGCAATCAAACTAGAACTCAGGACTAAGAAACTCAATGAAACAACTCAACTACATGGAAACTGAACAACTGCTCCTGAATGACTACTGGGTACATAACGAAATGAGAACTGAAATAAAGATGTTCTTTGAAACAATGAGAACAAAGATACAACATACCAGAATCTGGGACACATTTAAAAGCAGTGTGCAGAGGAAATTTATAGCACTAAATGCCCACAAGGGAAAGCAGGAAGATCAAAAGTGTGCTAACATGCATGATTAAAGAACTAGAGAAGCAAGAGCAAACACACATTCCAAAGCTGGCAGAGGCAAGAAATAACTAAGATCAGAGCAGGAGCTGAAGGGAATAGAGACACAAAACCCTCAAAAATCAATGAATCAGGAGTTGGTTTTGAAAAGATCACTAAAATTGACAGACCACTAGCAAGACTAATAAAAGAGAAGAAAGAGAAGAATCAAATCGTATAATTAAAATGATCAGGGGATATCACCACCGACCCCACAGAAATACAAACTACCATCAGAGAATGCTATAAACACCTCACATGAAATAACTGGAAAATCTAGAAAAGAAATGGATAATTTCCTGGTTTCACTCTTCCAAGGCCAACCAGGAAAGTTAGCGAATCCCTGAATAGACAATAGTAGGCTCTGAAATTGAGAACAATAATTAACTAATACCAACAAAAAGTCAGGGACCAGATGGATTCACAGCTGAATTCTACCAGAGGTATAAGGAGAGTTGGTACCATTCCTTCTGAAACTAATTCAATCAATATAAGCAGAGGGAATCCTCCTAACTCATTTATGAGACCAACATCATCCTGATACCAAAGCCTGGCAGAACCACAACAAAAAAGAATTTTAGACAATATCCCTGATGAACATCGATTACAAAAATCACCTCAATAAAATACTTGCTTAGGCAGTTCAACAACACATCAAAAAAGCATACACCATGATCAAGTGGGCTTCATCCCTGGGATGCAAGGCTGATTCAACATTCACAAATCAGCAAACATAATCCAGCATATAAACCAGGAGCCAAGGTAGAACCACATGATTATCTCAATAGATGCAGAAAAGGCTTTTGACAAAATTCAACAGCCCTTCATGCTAAAAGCGGCTCAGCCGAGAATTCGGTATTGATGGGGCGTGCCTCAAAATGTGGAAGCTATTTATGACAAACCCACGAAAGCCAATATCATACTGAATGGGCAAAACTGGAAAATTCCTTTGAAAACTGGCACAAGACAGGGATGCCCTCTCTCACCACTCCCTATTCAACATAGTGTTGGAAGTTCTGGCTGGGAGCAATTAGGCAAGAGAAGAAATCCAGGGAGGTATTCAGTTGGGAAAAGAAGTCAAATTGTCCTGTTTGCAGATGACATGATTGTATATTTAGAAACCCATTGTCTCCAGCCAAAATCTCCCTTAAGCTGATAAGCAACTTCATGAAGTCTCGGGATACAAAATTAATGTGCAAAATCACAAGCATTCTTATACACCAATAACAACAGACAAACACAGAGCCAAATCTTGAATGAACTTCCATTCACAATTGCTTCAAAGAGAGAATAAAATACCTAGGAATCCCAGCACAGGGATGCCAAAGGACCTCTTCAAGGAGAACACAAACCACTGCTCAGTGAAATAAAAGAGGACACAAACAAATGGAAGAACATACCATGCTCATGGATAGGAAGAATCCAACCATCATTGAAAATGGCTTCATACTGCCCAAGGTCATTTATAGATTCAATGCCATCCCCATCAAGCTACCAATGAGTTTCTTCACAGAATTGGAAAAAACTGCTTTAAAGTTCATATGGAACAAAAAGAGCCCGCATCTCCAAGACAATCCTGAGTCAAAAGAACAAAGCTGGAGGCATCCGCTTACCTGACTTCAAACTCTACTACAAGGCTACAGTAGCAAAACAGCATGGTACTGGTACCAAAACAGATATAGACCAATGGAACAGAACAGAGTCCCTCAGAAATAATACCACACATCTACAGCCATCCTGATCTTTGACAACCTGAGAGAAAACAAGAAATGGAAAAGGATTCCCTAACATCTAAATGATTTTGGGAAAATTGGCTGGCATGTGAAAGCTGAAACTGGATCACTTCCTTACTCCCTTATACGAAAAATTAATTCCAAGATGGATTAGAGACTTAAATGTTGGAGCCTAATACCATAAAAATCCTATAGAGGAAAACCTAGGTAGTACCATTCAGGACATAGGCATGGGCAAAGACTTCATATCTAAAACACCAAAGCTGCTTGGCAACAAAGCTAAAATTGACAAATGGGATCTAATTAAATAAAAGAGCTTTCTGCACAGCAAAGAAACTACCATCAGAGTGAACAGGCAACCTACAGAATGGAGAAAATTTTGCAATCTACTCATCTGACAAAGGGCTAATATCAGAACCTACAAAGAACTCCAACAAATTTACAAGAAAAAACAGGCAGCTACATCAAAAAGGTGGGCAAGGATATGCGACAGGCATTTTCTCAAAGGGACATTCATACAGCCAACAGACATATGAAAAATGCTCATCATCACTGGCCATCAGAGAAAGTAAATCAAAACCCTGGTCATCTCACACCAGTTAGAATGGCGATCATTAAAAAGTCAGGAAACAACAGGTGCTGGAGGATGTGGAGAAATAGGAACACTTTACACTGTTTGGTGGGGTTGTAAACTAGTTCAGCTCATTATGGAAAACAGTATGGCGAATTCCTCAAGGATCTAGAACTAGATGTACCATATGACCCAACCATCCCATTACTGGGGATATACCCAAAAGTTATAAATTTATGCTATAGAACACCGCACCACGTGTGTTTATTGCAGCACTATTCCTATAGACAAAGACTTGGAATCAACCCAAATGTCCATCAGTGACAGATTGGATTAAGAAAATGTGGCACATATACACCATGGAATACTATGCAGCCATAAAAGGATGAGTTTGCGTCCTTTGTAGGGACATGGATGCAGCTGGAATACATCATTCTTAGCAAACTATCACAAGAACAGAAAACCAAACTTACCGCATGTTCTCACTCATAGGTCAGAACTGAACTAACGAGATCACTTGGACTCAGGAAGGGAACATCACACGGGGCTATCATGGGAGGGAGGGATTGCATTGGGAGTTATACCTGATGTAAATGACGAGTTGATGGGTGCAACAGACTAACATGGCACAAGTATATCTCGTATGTAACAAACCTGCATGTTAATGCACATAACGCCTACAACTTAAGAGTATGTAATAATAAATAAATTTAAAAAAATTGTGTTATTTGATTTGTGCTATTGAGTTGCAGGAATTTATTATATGTTTTCATACTAACACAGTAACAGATATAGGGTTTATAAATATTTTCTCCCTTTTGATAGGCTGTATTTTATTTTGTTGATTGTTTTCTCTGCTGTGTAGAGGCTCTCCAGTTTGATGTAATACCACTTGTATCTTTTTGCTTTTGTTGCCTTTGATTTAGTGACATATCAAAAACAATCATTGCCCAGGTTAAGGTCAGGAAGTTTTTATCTATGCTTTTGTTTAAGAGTTGAACAGTTTCAGGTCTTATACTTAAATCCTTAATCTATTTTAAGTTGATTTTTGTATATGATATAAAATTAAAGAACCTATTCACCAAGGAGATATAACAATTATAAACACACACCAAACACCAGAGAACATAAATATATAAAGTAATCAGTGAATAACTGAAAGGAAAAAATTTACAGCAATGTAATAATCATAGGAGATTTTAATACTGCACTTTTAACAATGCATAGGACACACAGACAGAAAATTGATGAGGAAGTAACAAACTTGAACAACATTATAGAACAGATGAACTTAGATATATGCAGAACACTGCAACCAACAGTCACAGAATACACATTCTTTTCTTCTTTTTTTATTTTTTCTCTTCAACTTTTATTTTAAGTTCACGTGTGCAGGATGTGCAGGTTTGTTACATAGGTAAATGTGTGCCATGGTGGTTTGCTCCACAGATCACCTCATCACCTAGGTATTAAGCCCAGTGTCCCTTAGCTATTCTTCCTGATGCTCCCCCTGCTCCCACCATCCTGACAGGTCCCAGTGTGTGTTGTTCCCTCCATGTGTAAATGTGTTCTCATCATTCAGCTCCCACTTATAAGTGAGAACATGTGTTGTTTGGTTCTCTGTTCCTGCATTAGTTTGCTGAGCATAATTGCTTCCAACTCCACCCATGTCCTTGTAAAGGACATGATCTCATTCCTTTTTATGGCTGCATAGTATCCCATGGTGTATATGTACCACTTTTTCTTTCTCCAGTCTATCACGGATGGGCATTTAGGTAGATTCCATATCTTTGTTATTTTGAGCAGTGCTGTAATGAACTTACACATTACATGTATCTTTATAATAGAATTATTTATATTCCTTTGGGTATATACCCAGTAATGGGATTGATGTGTCAAATGGTATTTCTCCCTGGAGGTCTTTTGAGGAATTTTCACACTGTCTTCCATGATGGTTGAACTACTTTACGCTCCCACCAACAGTGTAAAAGTGTTCCTTTTTCTCCGCAACCTTGACAGCATCTGTTGTTTTTTGACTTTTTAATAATAGTCATTCTGACTGTTGTGACATGCTATCTCATTGTGGTTTTTATTTGCATTTCTCTGATGATCAGTGATGTTCAGCATTTTTACATATGTCTGTTGGCTGCATGTATATCTTCCTTTGAGAAGTGTCTGTTCATGTCCTTTAACCATGTTTTAATGGTTTTTTCTTTTCTTGTAAATTTGCTTACGTTCCTTGTAGACTCTGGGTATTAGACCTTTGCTAGATGGAGAGATTGAATAAAATTTCTCCCATTCTGTATGTTATCTGTTCAGTCTGATGATAGTTTCTTTTGCTGTGCAGAAGCTCTTTAGTTTATTTAGATCTCGTTTGTCAGCTTTTGCTTTTGTTGCGATTGCTTTTGGTGTTTTCATCATTAAATCTTTGCCCATGCCTATGTCCTGAATGGTATTATCTAGATTTTCTTCTAGGGTTTTTATAGTTCCAGATTTTACATTTAAGTCTTTAATCCATCTTGAGTTAAGTTTTGCATATCGTGTGAGGAAGGGGTCTAGTTTCAATTTTCTGCCTATGGCTAGCCAGTTCTTTCAGCATCATTTATTAAATAAGGAATCCTTTCCCCATTGCTAATTTTTGTCAGGTTTGTTGAAGATTGGTTGGTTGTAAGTGTGTGGTCTTATTTCTGCATTCTTTATTCTGTTACATTGGTCTGTGTGTCTGTCCTTGTACCAGTACCATGTGGTTTTGGTTACTGTAGTCTTGTAGTATAGTTTAAAGTCAGGTGGCATGACGTCTCCAGCTTTGTTCTTTTTGCTTAGGATTGTCTTGGCTATTCGGGCTCCTTTTTGGTTCCCCATGAACTTTAAAGTCTTTTTTTTTTTTTTTTTTTATTTCTGTGAAGTCTGTCAATGGTAGTTTAATGGGAATAACATTGAATCTAGAAATTACTTTGGGCAGTATGACCATTTTTATGATATTGATTCTTCCTGTCCATGAGAATGGAACGTTTTCTATTTTTCTGTGTTCTCTCTGATTCCTTTGAGCAGTAGTTTGTGGTTCTCATTGAAGAGGTCCTTAATTTCCCTTGTTAGCCATGTTTCTAGGTATTTCAGTCTTTGTGTAAAAATTGTGAATGGGAGTTCATTCATGATTTGGCTCTCTGCTTGCCTATTGTTGGTGTACAGTAATGCTAGCAATTTTTGCATGTTAATTTTGCAGAATACACATCCTTTTCAAGCACACCTGGAACATTCTCCAGGATAAGTTACATGTTATACCACAAACCAAGTGTTAACAAACTTAAGAAGATTGTAATAATAGCAAACCTCTTTTTTCAATCAGAATAAAATGAATCTAGAAATTAATAACAACAGGACAATTGGAAAATACACAAATATGTGGAAACAAAACAACACACATATGAATAAGCAATGGATCAAAAAAGAAACTAAAGGAAAATCATGAAATATCTTGAGACAAATGAAACTTGAAAACACAATATACCAACACATAAGGGATACTGTGAAGGCAGTTTCTTTTCCAAATTTCAACTTTTTATTTAAGATACAGGGAGATACAGGGGTTACATGTGTAGGATTGTTACATGGCAATATTGGACCCAGCTAGTGAGCCTAACGTTGAATAGGTAGTTTTTCAACCAACATTCCACTCCTTACCACCTACCTGTAGGAGTCCACAGTGTCTGTTTTTCTCATCTTCACATTCATGTTCCAGTGCTCAATGTTAAGGTCCCACTTACACATGAAAACATGTGCAATTTTGTTGTTTCTTCTTGTGTTAGCTCCCTTATGGTTATGGCCTCTAACTGCATCTATGTTGCTGCAAAAAAGAAAAAAAATATGATTTTATTACTTTTTTATGGTTGCATAGTATTCCATGGTGTATATATACCACATTTTCTTTATATAAGGTACCATTGATTGTCATCTGGTTGATTCTATGTCTTTGCTATTGTGAATAGCACAGCAATGAACATAAGAGAGCATATGCCTTTCAGGTAGAATGATTTATTTTCCTTTGCGTATATAGCCAGTAATTGAATTGTTGCATTGAAGGGTAACTCTGTATTGAGATGTTTGAGAAATCTCCAAAGTGTTTTCCACGGTGGCTCTACTAATTTACATTTCCACCAGGAATGCATAAGTGTTCCCGTTTCTCTGCAGACTCACCAGTATCTATTGTTTTTTGACTTTTTAATACACATTCAGACTGGTGTGAGATGTTGTCTCAATTTGGTTTTCATTTGCATTTCTCTGATTATTAGTGATGCTGAGCATTTTTCATGAGTTTTTGTTGCTTATATGTCATCTTTTGAGAAGTGCCTGTTCAATGCCATTGCCAGTTTTTAATGGAGTCCCTTGATACTTCTTGATGATTTTTTAAAAGTTCTCTATAGATTCTAGATATTAGGCCATTGTAGAATGCATAGTTTGTGAATGTTTTCTCCCATTCTGTGTGTTATCTGTTTACTCTGTTGATAGTTTCTTTTGCTGTGTGCAAGTTCTTTACTTTAATTAGGTCTCATATATCTGTTTTTGTTATTTTTGCAACTGCTTTTGGGGACTTGGCCAAAAATTCTTTGCCAAAGCCAATGTTAAGAAGAGTATTGCCTAGGTTGTCTTCCAGGACTTTTGTAGTTTGAGGTCCTACATTTAAATATTTAACTCATTTTGAGTTAACTTTTGTATATGGTGAAAGGCAGGAGTCCAGCTTTATCTGCCTGTGGCTAGTCAGTTATCTCAGCACCATTTCCTGAATAAAGAGTCGTTTTTCCCTTTGCTTGTTTTTATCAGCCTTGTTGAAAATCAACGGAAGTAGGTGATTCATTTTATTTCTAAATTTTCTGGGTTTTTTTTTTCCATTAATCTGTGTGTCTGATTTTGTACCAGTACCATGCTGTTTACATTACTGTAGCTTTGTAGTATCTTTTGAAGTTGGGTAGTTTGATGTGTCCAGCTTTGTTCTTTTGCTTAAGATGTCTTTGGCTATTTAAGGTCTTTTTTGGTTCTGTCTGAATATTAGAAAAGGTTTTCTTAATTCTGTGGAGAATGACATTGATCATTTGATAGAAATAGCATTGAATTTGTAAATTACTCTGTGTCATGTTAACATTTTAATGATATTGATTCTTCTAGTCCATGAGCATATAATTTTGTTTTGTTTTGTTTCTGTCGTCTCTGATTTTTTTAAATAGTGATTTGTAGTTATTCTGATGGTAATCTTTCACCTTCTTGGTTAGCTGTATTCCTAGGTATTCCTTTTTCTCTGAGCCTACTATAAGGGAACTTCCATTTTTTGATTTCACTCTCAGCCTACGTGTTGTCGGTAAAAATGCTACTGATTTTTTTGTATATTGATTTTGTATCCTGAACCTTTACAGAAGTAGCTGATCAGTTTTAGGAACCTTTTGGCATAGCCTAATGTGAGTAGATATCTTTGTCTTGCTCCACTTCTCAAGGAGAATTCTTCCAGCCTTTTGTCACTCATATAATGTTGGCTGTGGGTTTGTCAGAGATGGCTTTTATTATTTTGAGATATATTCCCTTCATGCCTAATCTGTTGAGGTTTTTTTCTTTTTTTTTTTATCATGAACAGATATTGAATTTTATTGAAATGATCATATTGTCTTTGCTTTAAATTCTGTTTATGTGCTAAAGCACATTTATAATTTGCATAGGTTGAATCATCCTTTCATCCCAGGAATAATGCTTACTTGATTATGGTGTATTAACTTTCTGAGGTGCCGCTGTGCTGCTGGATTTGGTGTGGTATTATTTTGTTGAGCATTTTTGCATCTATGTTCACAATGAATACTGGTCTGAGATTTCTTTTGTGTGTGCATGTCTCTGTCAGATTATGATATAGGTCTGTTGCTCATTTTATAGAATAAGTTTAAAAGGAGCCCTTCTTTCTCAAATTTTTGAGATAGTTTCAGCAGGATTAGTTCTTCTTTGCATGTCTGGTATCTGTCTTTTTGTTAACCTAGGAAAGGGTCTATCAATCTTATCTATTATTTGAAGATCCAATTCTTGGTTTAACTGATATTTTGTATAGATTTTTGCAACTCAAATTGATTAAGTTATTCTCTAATTTTAGTTTTCTTTTTTTTTTTTTTTTTTAAATTTTCTGCTGGATTTTAGGTTGGTTTGTTCTTTCCTTTCTAGTTCCTTCAGGTGAAAAGTTAGATTGTTAATTTGAGACATTTCTAACATTTTGATGAAGACATTTAGGGCTATACATTTTGTTCTTAATACTGATTTGACTGCATCCCAAAGATTTTGATAAACTGTGTTCCTGTTTTTATTAATTTAATTTTTGTTAAATTTCTGCCATAATTTTGATGTTATTCAAGAGTAAGTTGTTTTATTTTCAGGTGTGCATGTTGTTTTGAGAGGTCTTCTTGACTTTGATTTCTATTTTTATTGCACTGTGATCTGAAAATATGCTGCTATGATTTCAAAATTTTTGAATTTATTAAGGATTTCTTTATGACTGAGCATGTGGTCAATCTTAGGATGTATTTTATGTGCAGATGGGAAGAATGTATATATTTTTTATTGTTGGATGAATGTTCTGTAGATGTCTATTAGGTCAATTAGTCAAGTGACTAGTTCAAGTGCAGAGTTTACCATTTCCTAATTTGATGATCTGCCTACTGCTGTCAGTGGGATGTTGAAGTCCTTCACTACTATTGTGTGCTTGTGTAAGTCTTTTTGTAGGCCAGGAAGAACTTGTTATATGAAACTGGGTGCTCTAATGTTGGATCTGTATATATTTAGGATAGTTAAGGCTTCTTGTTGGATTGTACTCCTTATCATTATGCAATGTCCTTCTTTACTCTTCTTAATTTTTATTGGTTTAAAGCCTATTTTATCTGATATAAGAACAGTGACTCCTGCTCTTTTAATTTTGCATTTGCATGGCAGATATTACTCTGCCTTTTTACATTGAGCCTTTACGTGTTTTTTGTATGTGAGATAGGTCTCACGAGGAAAACAGATGATTGAGTTCTTTTAATCCGGCCTTCCATGCTTTGTCTTTTAAGTGCGATATCTGGCCCTTTTACATTCAAGAGGCTACTGTTGATATATTTGATTTTGATAATCTCAACATTTTCTTAGCTGGCCGTTATGTAGACTTGATGATGCAGTTGCTTTATAGTGTCTGTGTGCTATGTGTTGAAGTGTGCTTTGGTGGTAACAGGTATTGTTCTTTCGAATCCACATTTTGCACTCCCTTAAGGGCATCTTGTAATGCTGATCTGGTTGAAAAGGACTCCCCCAACATTTGCTTGAATGAAAAGAATTTTATTTCTCCTTCACTTAGGAAGTGTAGTTTGTCAAAATATAAAATTATTGGTTGATTTTTTTTTTCCTTGGAGATGTTCAAAATATGCCCCCAATCTCTTCTGTGTTGCAAGTTTTCTACTGAGAGGGCTACTGCTAGCCTGATGGGGTTCCCTCTGTACATGACCCGCTCCTTCTCTCTAGCTGCCTTTAATTTTTTTTCTTTGGCACTGACCTTGGTGAACCTGATCACTATGTGCCTTGAGGATGCTTGTCTTGTATAGTATCTGTCTGGAGTTCTCTGTATTTCTTGGATTTGCATGTAAACCTCTCTGGTGAGAGAAGGATAACTTTCATAGACTATGACTTCAAATATATTTTCCAAGATGTTTATTCTCTCTCTTATCTCAGGTATGCCGATTAATCATTGATTGAGTCTCTTCACATAATTCCATGTTTCTCAGAGGTTTTGTTCATTTTTCTTAGTTTCTTTTTTTCTCTTTATTTATTTATTGATTTATTTATTTGTTTTTGACTAAGTTCATTTGAAGAACTGGTTTTCAAGCTCTGAGATTTATTTCTCAGCTTGGTTTATTCTGCTATTAATACTCAAGAAGTCTAGTCTGGGATTGGTTTAAAATGGCTATTTTGTCTTTCAGTTCTTGAATCATTTCACTGGATTACTTGGTTTTCTTAGACTGGGTTTCAGCTTTATACTGAATCTTGAAGAGCGTCCTTGCCATCCAGATTCTGAATTCCATGTCTGTCATTTCATTTATTTCAGACTGGTTAAGAGACATTACCGGGGAGCTATTGCACTCATTTAAATGTAAGGGGACACTGGCTTTTTGAATTGTCAGAGTTCTTGCATTTATTCTTCGTCATCTTGGGAGGCTGATATTTTTTAACTGTGATGTAAATTGAGTATGGTTAGTTGGCTTTGTTTCTGGAAGCTTTTAGAGGACCAAGTCTCTGCACAGGGTGTTCGTTGTTGAATTCTTGCCCTTTCGGTTTCACAGCCGGTAGTTTTTTGCTCTTGTAGTTTTGTCTGTGTTCCAGTAGATGGCGCTTGAAAGCAATGGGCAGTAGGTAGGCTGTTAGTTGCGTGGTTTCTTTGTGCATCCTTGTGCTTGCCGTTCGGTTGCGAGGTGTGAGGGGAAAACAGTTAACCCTCTCACCAGACCTGCTCCTGGGCCTTTCAGGAGACACCTACAATCACTGGCACTGTGCCCACCATTTTGTTGTTATTGATGTTGTTGTCGGGTCTTTTGGGCCATGGGGCTCCTTTAGGGAGAGGTCCCCTTCCCCAGGCACTGTCCGGGGCTGGGAACCAGTCTTGGTGTTCAGGTACTCCATGCCGTGTTTCCAGTTTCCTCCCTTTACAGCCTCGGCATCTGCTTCTTTTCTCCATCCACATTTGGCATTTTCTCTCCAAGGATCTGTTCAATTTCTGTTGGTGTAGTTGAAATCATGTTTTCTTTCTGTGGGAGCAGGACTTCTCAGCTGCATCTAGTTAGGCTGCTTGCTCAAAACTGTTTTGAATTTTTTGAGACTCGTTTTGTGGGCTAATATATGGTCTATCTTGGAGAATATTCCATGTGCCGATGAGAAGTATGTGTATTCTGCAACTGTTGCATGAAATGTTCTGTAAATGTATATTAGGTTCACCTGATCTAGAGTGAAGATTAAGTTGAACCTTTCTTTGTTGAGTTTCTGTCTGGTTGATCTGTGCAATGATTAAACTGATGTGTTTAGGTTTCCTGTTACCATTGTCTCTCTCTTTATCTTTAATAGTATTTTCTTCATATATTTGGGTTCCGTACAATGATTATATTCTCTTTTTGATTTGACCACTTTATCATCATGTAATGACCTTCTTTGTCTCTTTGTGTAGTTTTTCTCTTGAAATCTATTTTACCTGATGTAAGTGTACTACTCCCAGTGTTGATTCTGATTTCCATGGAATAACTTTTTCTATTCCTCTATTTTTAATCTATGAATATCTTCACAGGTATAGCCACTTTCTTGTAGGCTGCATATAGCTGAATCTTGTTTTTTATCCATTCAGCTCTTCTATGAGTTTTACTGAATAATTTAATGTATTTAAATTTAATCTTATTATTCATTAGTAAAGAGTAGTACTGCCACTTTTTTACATTTTTGGTTTTCTTTTTTGTTGTTGTCATTGTTGTCAGTGGTGTTCTCTTTTTTCTTGTCTTCCTTTGTGTAAAAAGGGATTTTATCTAGTAGCTTTTTTTGATTTCTTGATTTTCACTATTTTTATATATATATTATAGGGGTTTGTTTGTGGTTACCATGAAGCTGACAAATAACATCTTATAACCAATTTTTAAACTGATGACCACTCTGATTACCAAAAAGAGCAAAACAAATAAATAAGCATGTTCTCACTCATAGGTGGGA
This sequence comes from Papio anubis, assembly GCF_008728515.1. Classification (NCBI taxonomy): domain Eukaryota; kingdom Metazoa; phylum Chordata; class Mammalia; order Primates; family Cercopithecidae; genus Papio; species Papio anubis. Next base: position 89,044,903 of record NC_044996.1, on the reverse strand, counting down.
ACTGAACAATGAGATCACTTGGACTCGGGAAGGGGAACATCACACACCGGGGCCTATCATGGGGTAGGGGGAGGGGGGAGGGATTGCACTGGGACTTATACCTGATGTAAATGACGAGTTGATGGGTGCTGACGAGTCGATGGGTGCAGCACACCAACATGGCACAGGTATACATATGTAACAAACCTGCACGTTATGCACATGTACCCTAGAACTTAAAGTATAATAATAATAATAAATTAATTTTTAAAAAAGAGAAAACTATGAAAACATTCTACACTTTAACTTCATTTCCTCTGATTTATGACTTTGTCTGTCTACTGAAAAGTTTTTGTCGTTATCAATTTTGGCAGTATTTTTAGTCTTCCTGCTAAAGATATGAGTGGTTAAGACACTGCAATTGCAGTGTCATAGTATTGTGTACTTTTCTGTGTATTTGCTATTACTGACAGGTTTTATATCTTCAGATAATTTGTCATTTTGTAACTGCCTTTTCTTTCTGATTGAAGAACTCTCTTTACCATTTCTTGTAGGACAAGTCGGATGTAGACATGATCTCAGCTTTTATTTGTCTGGAAAAGTGTTTATTTCTTCTTCATAGTTGAAGGATAATTTTGCTGAATACGATATTCCATGTTGCGATTTGTTTTTCTTCAGCATTTTGGATATGCTATTTCACTCTCCCTTGGCCTATAAGAATTCTGCTGAGAAATCTGCTGACATACATATTAGAGCTCCTTTATGTGCTATTTGTTTATTTTTTTCTTGGTGCTTCTAGTATCCTCTCTTTATCCTTGACTTTTGAGAATTTATTAAAAGCCTGTAGATGTTTCATTTGGTTTAAATCCACTTGGTGTTCTAGGACCTTCTTGTACCTCGGTATTCCTATCATTCTTTAGGTTTGGAGAATTGTCTGCTACCATATCTTTGAATAAACTTTATCCTCTTTCCCTCTACATCTTGTTCAAGGCTAAGAATTCTTAGATTTGCCCCTTTGCAAATACTTTCTATATCTCTTAGTCATGCTTTAATTTTTACATCGTTTTTTGTCTTCTCACTGTGTATTTTCATATAGTCTGTCTCTAAACTTACTATTTTTTTCTGCTTTATCATTTCTGCTGTTGCTAGGGTCTAATGCATTTTTTCAGTATATTAATTGAAATTTTCAGCTCCAGCATTTCTGCTAGATTTTTCAATTTCTCAATCTCTTTTTACAATTTATCTAATAAAATTGTGAATGTATTATCTGTGTTATCTTAATGTTTGTTGAGTTTCATCAAGGCAGGTATTTTGAATTACATGTCTGAATGGTCACATATATCTGACGCTTCATAGTTGGTCACTGGTGCCTTATTTAGTTCATTTGGTGAGGTCATGTTTTTCTGTATGCTCTTGATGCTTGTGAATATTTTTCAGTGTCCGCTCATTGCAGAGTTAGATATGTACTCTAATCTTATACTTCTCGAGAAGACTGTTTACATATTCAAAGGGTATTTAGTGTTGTAATTTAACTTTGTGGTCACTGCAGCCATATCAGGATTGTAACGCACACTAAGTTCTAAATTCAGTAGTAACAGCACAACTCTTGCTGACTCCTTGAGGTGCCACGTTGGTGATGTTGGTTAAGTCAAGGGAAAATTTCCTGGGTCACCAGAAAAATTCTCTCACTCTCTTCCCTCTCTTTCTCCTAATCAAAAGGAGTCTCTCTCTCTCTCCCTCTCTTTCTCTCTCTCTCTCTCTCTCTCTCTCTCTCTCTCTATATATATATATATATATATATATATATATATATATATCTCCCCCACCCTGTCTCTCCATGATGGGCTGCCTGAAGTTTTTGGATGAGTGACACAAGCAATTCCATGGTCACCACAGGTAGCACTGCACTGGATGGCACTTGAAGCCAGTACACTGTTGGATTGCACCCAAGGCTCACGGCAATTACTGCCTGGCTACTGCTTATGGTTATTCAAGGCCCAAAAGCTCTTATATCAGAATGTGGTGAACTCTGTTAGAACTAAGTTGGTTTTTTTTTTTTATCTTAATTTCTTTCAGAACGGTGGATTTTCTTTTGGTCCAGCATGTGTCTAGAAATGCCGTCCAGTAGCTAAGGCCTGGAACCTGGAGCTTCAGTAATCTCCTTGGTGCTTTATTTCAATGTGACTAAAGTGGTACCCAAGTTGCAAGATGAATTTCTCAGTACTCTTCCCTCTCATTTTCTAAAGTGGAAAAATTTTATTCCTGAGCTGTGCTGCCTGGCACTGGGGAGGTGTTACACAGTCTGGATAACCTATTTTATTACCCTAGGCAATTGTCTGCTAGATAGTCCTAAATTTTCATATTAAAGGAAATCTTAGGTTAAAAAAGTAAGGTAGTGACATTTACATTTCATAGTACAGAGAGAAATAGTCTGGTACTAGAGGGAGATTAAAAATGAATGCCAAATAAAAATTATAGAAATCTGTCATAGGACTGTAAGGGGAGACCAGTTGTATTTAGATAGAGACTACCTATCTTTTAACTGGATCTGTGAGCTCTGGACAGGGCCCACACTGAATGCTGGGTCTCCAGACAGGGAGAATTATTATGAGGCTAGACCACATGATGCTTTTACAGGGTACTTTAAAAAAAAATTTACAAAGACCGTTCTAAGTGTCTAAACTATCCTCTTGCTTAAATACCCAAGAATAGCCTCCATCATAATAACTATTTTAGTCAAAAAATCTGGTAACACAGTGCAAAAGCAAGTACTTTATGATCTGAGACAAACTTTTCTCTTTACCCACTCTTGGAGTTCCATAAAGAAAAACAGATTTTTCCCCAGAAAGGAGTCTGGTGCCTTTTCTGTTTTCTTCAGTGAATCCCGGGTTATTATAAGCTGTTTTAGGTCCCTCATGCAGCAGAGGGAGGCAAGAGAAAGGAGAGACTGCAGAACTAAATGAAGACAATGAAATTCAATAAACTGAGATAAAAATAATAAACTTTTGCTCAGAGAAGACAAGGTCTTAGGAGCGAAAAAAAAACATAAGGCCTTTTAATGCAAACATACGCACACATGCACATGTACACGCACACACACACACACACACACGCAAACATCTTGTATGTTAGCTTTTAATTAAGCTGACTTTTAACCATTGAGCCCCTTAAAAAATACTTTTAAATCTCATTGTTACTGTAAAGGAGTCCAGATTCAGACCCCAAGAAAGGGTTCTTGGATCTCACGCAAGAAATAATTTGAGGTGAATCCATAAAGTGAAGCAAGTTTATTAACAAAGTTAATTAATGAAAGAATGTATCCTCCATAGGAAGAGCAGCGACTTGGGCTGCTTCACTAAGGATAATTCCAGTTATTTCTTGATTATATGCTAAGTAATGGGTGGATTATTCATGAGTTTTCCAGAAAAGGGGTGGGCAACTCCCAGAACTAAGGGTTCCTACCATTTTTAAACCATATAGGGTGACTTCTTGATGTTGCCAAGGCATTTGTAAATTGTCATTGCACTGGTGGGAGTGTCTTTTTGCATGCTAATGCACTACACTTAGCAAATAATGAGCAGTGAGGACAACCAGAGGACAACCACTTTTGTTGGTATCTTGGTTTTGGTGTGTTTTGGTCAGCTTCTTTATCAAGACTGGTTTTATCGGCCAAGTCTTTATAATCTGTATCTTGTGGAGACCTATCTCATCCTACGAATTAGAATGCCTAACCTCCTGGGAATGCATCCCAGTAGGTGTCAGTCTTATTTTACACAGTGCCTATTCAGGATGGAGTTTCTCTGGTTCAAATGCTGTGACATATTTCCCTCCTCCCTTTTATAAGAAAACTCTTAATCCTAAGGGCTGTAGAGAGAGGAAGATTCATCTTCTGTAACTTCTTCAGGCTGAACAGGGAGGATAATATTCCTGCCTAACTATTGCATCTCTTGCATTCAGGTTAGAGAAGAGCTCAGTCAAAAAGCATCAGTATGGTGAGGGCCATTAATAACTATTGAGTTATGACAAAAGGTGATATCTGGAAGATAATAAGTGTTCAATTTAAGAATACATTCAGTAAGCTTATCTTGCATTCCTACACAAAGAGTATGACCGCATTATATTTCACAACAGTAAAACAAAATAAGTAAAATTATCCCAAGTAAACTAAATAAGAAGGCTTTTCATGAACTGGGAAACTTTGGAACCAAAGTGATATGGAGTTGCTACACATGCTATACATTCCAATATGTGCTCAGAATTAGAATACTGATCTAGATTTTTTACATTACCCATCTCTCTTGTTGCTTTTGAACAGCCATAAGAGATCACTGGTTGGTTCACAGAAATAGCAGGTTCAGTCTAAATTGTACAAAAAAAAAAAAAAAAAAAACCCTCGAAAACAACTGGAGATCACAGTTTTATAACAAGTGTACCATTGTTACTAAAACATGTTTTTTTATCTCTCTATTCTCCCATTTTTACTAAAGACAAATCCTAATAGGACTGATTTGTTTGCAAAACTAAGCCACAGTCTTATACTTAGCCTGATTATTTGTGTAAAGTACAGCAAAAATAATCATTTTTCACATAGGTTTTTTAAATTGGCTTTGATTGCACTTTGTTCCATAAAAGGAATCTCAGATAAGGCTTTTTTCAAAGCCAAGCCTAGCCATAGATTTGTACTATCAAATACTTATCAGTTAGGTAAATTCCTCTTTTTTTGAGGACCCAAGATAACCTAGGGCTCCTGGGCCTGTTAGAAAGTGACATTATTTACTTACTACAGGTCAGGGACCCTGTACAGAACTGTGTAGAGAAAGTATGAGGCCAGTTTTCCCAAGGGGCTTTTAATGGCCCTATAGGTCAAATTTGATTCCTTAAAGGAAAGCATGCCATTCCAGTTAAAGCCTTGGTAAAATAACTGGTTTCTTTTATTTTGTCCTGTTAAAAAAGAAAACATGCTTATTGCACTTATGCAAATAACTATATTGTCATTAGTTAAGAATACTCACAAATAGTTTCAAAATTCAGGAGAAATCAGGTAGAGAGAAACAAATATGCTCCAAATTTTGTTCACCGGAGTATATTTTACTTAATTGTTAAAAGATGTAAGTCGCTCAAAAGAAAAGTTTTATTGGCTCTGAAAAACAAAACAAAGGATCCTTTTAAGCAAAAAGTCAAAAAGATAGCTTTAGTCTTCTATTAGTTCCATCCATGTTGTTAACTCCTGTTCTGCCTGATATTCATGAACATTTCAGCACTCCAGGAGATCCTGGAAGTTTTTTCTTCTAGTCTAATGTCACAATCTCCAAATTTATCAGAAACCTGCATTTAAGAACACCTGTTAGAGTTCTGTAGCTGATTACAGAACCATCTCTAAAGAAAAAAACAAACAAAACAAAAAACAAAAACAAAAACAAAACAAGGCAACAATTATCACTGGATGACTAAACACTTTAGGGCAGGCTCTATTACAGCCACAATTGACTAAGAATTTTGGTGACTTATGTGGCATACAACAATTTTACATAACAATTATAATAAATATTAATAGCATACACTAAGTTATATCAGAGTTACAGAAGTTTCTAATACTTTTGGAACACCTACGAAAAACATATTCACACAAATATGGCCTAAAGAAGGAACGCTTAGGAACCTTTGGTGGGAAAACCTGGATTGTATGTGATTTTAATTATGTACTACCTTTGGAGCCTAGGACACAGAAAGAAGTGCAGATAAGGTTTGACCTTCCAGCATAACTACGGGGCATGGCTAACACCACATATCACCAGGCTTTACCTAGAATCTGCTTCAAAGTAACTAAGTTGAACAATTTTCAAAAATCAAAGAAGCAGTTTATGACCCTAACACATTTAGCAAATTTAGTATTTAACCTACTTCAGACCAAATGTCTAAATTTCAAAGACATTTGTATTTTACCAATGACCACAAAACTGTTTTTATTTGTGAACCTTTACTAAGGTCACATGAACTAAAAGGCATTCATTTTTATTCTCTGATAGAATATTTGATTTAAGCTCTTAAGATTTTAAAAACAAAGATCTTTCATATCTCACACACACACACACACACACACACAACATATATAAATACATAGACAAAAGAAGTTCTAGTAGTTTTAATTTTTTTTATTTGCCAGGTTCTTAATCAGATTACTGCTTCAGGGTGGAGCCCATGGAGGAACAGGGCCAGGAAAACATGCAATTTCTATGGCTTAATAAACAGGCACAGCTGGAAAGCAAAACAGATCCCCAAATTTAAGGGTCCCATTTTTATATCATATCTTAAATCCCAAAAAAAGAAATGCTACAGAACAAGACAGTGCAATGATTTTAATGTGCATTTCATTGCAAAGCAATTCAAGGCCACTCAACCTATTCTCTGATTATCCCATCTTCCATGGGAGTCTTAGGTCTCAGTGTGGGGCAGGGATGGGGACATTGCCATACCTTCTAGGTGGCCAAGAGCATGCTCCTCTGATCCAAACATGTGAAAAGCCAAATATTCACTTTTAACTGCCATTAGCTATTCCCCAAAGCATATTTCCTATGTAGTTATTACACACCAAAGTTCTATTATAATGTGAAGCAAATTTGATCCCACCAAGGGTTAAAAATGTCTGAAAATGCAATACAAAACAGAACAGAGCCTTAGATTTAATTTTTTTTTTTTTTTTTTTTTTTTTTTTTTTTTTTTTAGTATAATACTTTAAGTTCTAGGGTACATGTGTACAACGTGCAGGTTTGTTACATATGTTTACATGTGCCATGTTGGGCTTCACCCATTAACTCATCATTTACATTAGGTATACTCCTAATGCTATCCCTCCCACATCCCCTCACTCCATGACAGGCCCTGGTGTGTGATGTTCCCCGTCCAGTGTCCAAGAGTTCTTATTGTTCCATTCCCACCTATGAGTGAGAACATACAGTGTTCAGTTTTCTGTTCTTGCAATAGTTTGCTGAGAATGATGGTTTCTAGCTTCATTCATGTCCCTACAAAGAACGTGAACTCATCCTTTTTTACGGCTGCATAGTATTCCATTGTGTATATGTACCACATTTTCTTAACCCAGTCTATCATTGATGGACATTTGGGTTGGTTCCAAGTCCTTGCTATTGTGAATAGTGCTGCAATAAACATGCGTGTGCATACGTCTTTATAGCAGCATGGTTTATAATCCTTTGGGTATATACACAGTAATGGGATAGCTGGGTCAAATGCTATTTCTAGTTCTAGCTCCTTGAGGAATCACCACACTGTTTTCCACTATGGTTGAACCAGTTTACAGTCCGACCAACAGTGTAAAAGTGCTCCTATTTCTCCACATCCTCTCCAACACATGTTGTTTCCTGACTTTTTAATGATCGCTATTCTAACCGGTGTGAGATGGTATCTCATTGTGGTTCTGATTTGCATTTCTCTGATGGCCAGTGATGATGAGCATTTTTCCATATGACTGTTGGCTGCATAAATGTCTTCTTTTGAGAAGTGTCTGTTCATATGCTTTGCCCACTATTTGATGGGGTTCTGTGATTTTTCTTGTAAATTTGTTTAAGTTCTTTGTAGATTCTGGATACTAGCCCTTTGTCAGATGGAAAGATTACAAAATTTTTCTCCCATTCTGTAGGTTGTCTGTTCACTCCGATGGTAGTTTCCTTTGATGTGCAGAAGTTCTTTCATTTAATTACGTCCCATTTGTCAATTTTGGCTTTTGTTGCCATTGCTTTTAGTGTTTTAGATATGAAGTTCTTGCCCATACCTATGTCCTGAGTGGTATTGCCTAGGTTTTCTTCTAGGGTTTTTATGGTTTTAGATCTAACATTTTAGTCTTTAATCCATCTTGATTAACTTTTGTATAAGGTGTAAGGAAGAGATCCAGTTGCAGCTTTCTACTTATGGCTAGCCAGTTTTCCCAGCACCATTTTAAATAGGGAGTCTTTCCCCATTTCTTGTTTTTGTCAGGCTTGTCAAAGATCAGATGGCTGTAGATGTGTGGTATTATTTCTGAGGACTCTGTTCTGTTCCATTGGTCTATATCTCTGTTTTGGTACCCAGTACAATGCTGTTCTGGTTACTGCAGCCTTGTAGTATAGTTTGAAGTCAGGTGGTGTGATGCCTCCAGCTTTGTTCTTTTGGTCTAGGATTGTCTTGGCAATGTGGGCTCTTTTTTGGTTCCATATGAACTTTAAAGTAGTTTTTTCCAAGTCTGTGAAGAAAGTCATTGTTAGCTTGATGGTGATGGCATTGAACCTATAAATTACCTTGGGCAGTATGGCCATTTTTACAATATTGATTCTTCCTTTCCATGAGCATGGAATATTCTTCCATTTGTTTGTGTTCTCTCTTATTTCGTTGAGCAGTGGTTTGTAGTTCTCCTTGAAGAGGTCCTTCACATCCCTTGTAAGTTGGATTCCTAGGTATTTTATTCTCTTTGAAGCAATTGTGAATGGGAGCTCACTTATCATTTGGCTCTCTGTTTGTCTGTTATTGGTGTATAGGAATGCTTGTGATTTTTGTACATTGATTTTGTATCCTGAGACTTTGTTGAAGTTGCTTATCAGCTTAAGGAGATTTTGGGTTGAGACGAAGCAGTTTCCTAAATATAAAATCATGTCATCTGCACATCAGCACACACGGAAAATTTGACTTCCTCTTTTCCTAATTGAACACCCTTTATTTCTTTCTCCTGCCTGATTTCACTGGCCAGAACTTCCAACACTATGTTGAATAGGAGTGATGAGAGAGGGTATCCCTGTCTTGTGCCAGTTTCAAAGGGATTGCTTCCAGTTTTTGCCCATTCAGTATGATATTGGCTGTGAGTTTGTCATAAATAGCTCATATTATTTTGAGATACACCCTATCAATACCTAGTTTATTTAGAGTGTTTAGCGTAAAGGGCGGTTGAATTTTGTCAAAGGCCTTTTCTGCATCTATTGAGATAATCATGTAATTTTTGTCTTTGGTTCTGTTTATATGCTGGATTACGTTTATTGACTTGCATGTGTTGAACCAGCCTTGCATTCCAGCGATGAGGCCCACTTGATCATGGTGGATATGCTTTTTGATGTGCTGCTGGATTTGGTTTGCCAGTATTTTATTGAGGATTTTTGTACTGATGTTCTTCAGGGATATTGGTCTAAAATCTTCTTTTTTTGTTGTGTCTCTGCCAGGCTTTGGTATCAGGATGATGCTGGCTTCATAAAATGAGTTAGGTAGGATTCCCTCTTTCTCCATCAATTGGAATAGTTTCAGAAGGAATGGTACCAGCTCCTCCTTATACCTCTGTTAGAATTCGGCTGTGAATCTGTCTGGTCCTGGACTTTTTTTGATTGGTAAGCTATTAATTATTGCCTCAATTTCAGAGCCTGTTATTGGTCTATTCGGGGATTCAACTTCTTCCTGGTTTAGTCTTGGGAGGGTGTATGTGTCCAGGAATTTATCCATTTCTTCTAGATTTTCTAGTTTATTTGCATAGAGGTGTTTATAGTATTCCCTGATGGTAGTTTTTATTTCTGTGGGATCTGTGGTGATAACCCCTTTATCATTTTTTATTGTGTCTATTTGATTCTTCTCTCTTTTCTTCTTCATTAATGTTGCTAGCAGCCTATCAATTTTGTAGATCTTTTCAAAAAATCAGCTCCTGGTTCATTGATTTTTTGAAGGCTTTTTTGTGTCTCTATCTCCTTCAGTTCTCTTCTGATCTTAGTTATTTCTTGCCTTCTGCTAGCTTTTGAATGTGTTTGCTCTTGCTTCTCTAGTTCTTCTAATTGTGATGTTAGGGTGTCGATTTTAGATCTTTCCTGCTTTCTCTTGTGGGCATTTAGTGCTATAAAATTCCCTCTACACACTGCTTTAAATGTGTCCCAGAGATTCTGGTGTGTTGTGTCTTTGTTCTTATTGGTTTCAAAGAACATCTTTATTTCTGCCTTCATTTTGTTATGTACCCAGTAGTCATTCAGGAGCAGTTTGTTCAGTTTCCATGTAGTTGAGCAGTTTTGACTGAGTTTCTGAATCCTGAGTTCTAGTTTGATTGCACTGTGGTCTAAGAGACAGGTTTTTTTTTTATAACTTCCATTCTTTTACATTTGCTGAGGAGTGCTTTACTTCCAACTATATGGTGAATTTTGGAATAAGTGTGATGTGGTGCTGAGAAGAATGTGTATTCTGTTGATTTGGGGTGGAGAGTTCTGTAGCTGTCTATTAGGTCTGCTTGGTCCAGAGCTGAGTTCAATTTCTGGATATCCTTGTTAACTTTCTGTCTCATTGATCCATTTAATGTTGACAGTGGGGTGTTAAACTTACCAATTATTATTGTGTGGGAGTCTAAGTCTCTTTGTAGGTCTAAGTCTCTTTGTAGGTCTTAGGTCTCTAAGAACTTGCTTTATGAATCGGGTGCTCCTATATTGGGTGCATATATATTAGGATAGTTAGCTCTTCTTGTTGAATTCATCCCTTTACCATTATGTAACGGCCTTCTTTGTCTCTTGATCTTTGTCAGTTTAATGTCTGTTTTATCAGAGACTAGGATTGCAACCTCTGCTTTTTTTTTTTTTTCATTTTCCAATTCCTTGGTAGATATTCCTCCATTCCTTTATTTTGAGCCTATGTGTGTCTCTGCACATGAGATGGGTCCCCTGAATACAGCACACTGATGGGTCTTGACTCTTTATCTAATTTACCAGTCTGTGTCTTTTAATTGGTGCATTTAGCCCATTTATATTTAACGTTAATATTGTTATGTGTGAATTTGATCCTGTCATTATGATGTCAGCTGGTTATTTTGGTCATTAGTTGATGCAGTCTCTTCCTGGCACCGATGGCCTTTATAATTTGGCATGTTTTTGCAGTGGCTGGTACTGGTTGTTCCTTTCCATGTTTAGTGCTTCCTTCAGGAACTCTTGTTAGGCAGGCCTGGTGGTGACAAAATCTCTAAGCATTTGCTTATCTGTAAAAGATTTTATTTCTCCTTCACTTATGAAGCTTAGTTTGGTTGGATATGAAATTCTGGGTTAAAAATTCATTTCTTTAAGAATGTTGAATATTGGCCCCCACTCTCTTCTGGCTTGTAGAGTTTCTGCTGAGATATCTGCTCTTAGTCTGATGGGCTTCACTTTGTGGGTAACCCGACCTTTCTCTCTAGCTGCCCTTTATATTTTTTCCATCATTTCAAGTTTGGTGAATCTGACAATTATTTGACTTGGAGTTGCTCTTCTCGAGGTGTATCTTTGCTGTGTTCTCTGTATTTCCTGAATTTGAATGTTGGCCTGCCTTGCCCAGTTGGGGAAGTTCTCCTGGATAATATCCTGAAGATTGTTTTCTAACTTGGTTCCATTCTCCCCGTCACTTTCAGGTACACCAATCAGACATAGATTTGGTCTTTTCACATAGTCCCGCATTTCTTGGAGGCTTTGTTCATTTCTTTTTACCCTTTTTTCTCAAAACTTCTCTTCTTGCTTCATTTCATTCATTCGATCTTCAATCACTGATACCCTTTCTTCCAGTTGATTGAATCGGCTACTGAAGCTTGTGCATGCATCACTTGGTTCTTGTCCCATGATTTTCAGCTCCATCAGGTCACTTAAGGATTTCTCTACACTGGTTATTCTAGTTAGCCATTTGTCTAATCTTTTTTTCAAGGTTTTTAGCTTCCTTGCGATGGGTTCGAACATCCACCTTTAGCTTGGAGAAGTTTGATCATCTGAAGCCTTCTCTCAACTTGTCAAAGTCATTCTCCATCTAGCTTTGTTCCATTGCTGGTGAGTAGTTGCATTCCTTCGAAGGGAGAGAGGTGCTCTGATTTTTAGAATTTTCAGCTTTTGTGCTCTGGTTTCTCCCCATCTTTGTGGTTTTTATCTACCTTTGGTCTTTGATGATGGTGACGTACAGATGGGGTTTTGGTGTGGATTTCCTTTCTGTTTGTTAGTTTTCCTTATAACAGTCCAGACCCTCAGCTGCCGGTCTGTTAGAGTTTGCTGGAGATCCACTCCAGAGCCCATTTTCCTGGGTATCACCAGCGAGGCTGCAGAAAAGAGAATATTGCAGAACAGCATATGTTGCTGCCCGATAGTTCCTCTGGAAGCTTCGTCTCAGAGGGGCACCCAGCCATATAAGGTGTGAGTTGGCCCCTACTGGGAGGTGCCTCCCAGTTAGGCTACTTGGGGCTGAGGGACCCACTTGAGGAAACAGTATGTCCATTCTCAGATCTCAAACTCTGTGCTGGGAGAGCCACTACTCTCTTCAAAGCTGTCAGACAGGGACATTTAAATCTGCAGAAGTTTCTGCTGCCTTTTGTTCGGCTATGCCCTGTCCTCAGAGGTGGAGTCTACAAAGATAGGCAGGCCTCCTTGAGCTGCAGTGGGCTCCACCTAGTTCGAGCTTCCTGGCAGCTTTGTTTACCTACTTAAGCCTCAGCAATGGCGGGCACCCCTCCTCCAGTCTCGCTGCCCCCTTGCAGTTTGATCTGGGACTGCTATGCTAGCAATAAGTGAGGTTTCATGGGCATGGGACCTCCAAACCATGCATGGGATATAATCTCCTGGTGTGCCATTTGTTAAGGCCATTGGAAAAGTGCAGTATTAGGGTTGTAGTGACCCAATTGTCCAGGTGCCATCGGTCACAGCTTCCCTTGGCTAGGAAAGGGAGCTCCCCAACTGCTTACACTTCCCGGGTGAGGCGATGCTTCACCCTGCTTTGGTTCTCCCTTGGTGGGCTGCACCCACTGTCCTGCACCTACTGTCTGACAAGCCCCAGTGAGATGAACCCAGTCACTCACACTGGGGGCTGTAGACCGGAGCTGTTCCTATTCTGCCATCTTGGAACCTCCTCTGGAGCCTTAGATTTTGATAGAGATCTATCCACTTCTGGTTGCTGGTGTTTCATGAGGAAAAAAAGATTTTTTTTTTCCCAAAACGGGTTCTGTGGCACCTCTTGTTGTTCACAAGGAGTCCCAGGCTTTTAGAGCTTGAATATCCTCTTTTAATTAGGCTGACTTTTAAATGTAACACTCTTTTTAAAAATCCTTTTAAGTTTCTTATCACCCAAATTTAGCCTGGCCAAATGGCCAATATTTCTATCCTGAAATAAAGAAAAAATAAAGATGGTTTGTGGAGGGGAAGATAATCAACAAATGATAAATGTCATGCAGATATCAAACCAGAAATAAATTATTCTCTAAGTCAGTAATGGAACCCTGAACCTGTGCCACCATTGGAAAAAGACAAAGCCTTAGCTGCTAAGCAGTAGAATTGGAAATATTTTATTGCTCTTCCCAGGAGACTACAGCAGTCAATTTTGAGCTTGCATTGGCTTTTAACGGCTCAATATAATTTTCACAGCTAACTATGACATTAATCCCCAAATTCCTGTTCCCTGGATGGTGGAGATCAAGACAAAGCACCACTAAATGTATACAACGTATGGCAGAGCCCAAGACAAAGCTCCCAAGGACATTTTTCAACATGTGATCTCTGGGCAAGGAGGTTCCCCCTGAATGACAGAAAAGATAGGAAAGAGAAAGAAGAAAAAGGGAGAAAAGCATTGCCTGCAGCAGGGTGGGGAAGGTGAGAAACTCAGGGAGGCCAGAGAAAGACCCACCCATTGCAGTGAGACTGAATCAAAAGTTCAAGCAGCTGCTCGTTGGTCACAAAGGCATCTTATCCAGAAATCCCATCAGCTCTCGAGTGTTTCCCTTTTGGGGAGAAATAGCTTACCGTGTCCTTTGATCTGAATATGTTTAATTCTGTCTCCCATAGCCATCAGCAAAGAGTGCAAGGCAGATAAATCCAAAGAAAATAGCAGTTAACATCCAGTAGTGCCAAACCCACTTTTAGCCAAGAGGAACTTTACTGAGGGGGGCCTCCAACCCATAAATCTTAGGAAGGGCTCTAACCTTCCTATGTTGGGCCCCAAACGGGTTCAGTCAAGCCTCCTTGCCTTTTATTAAAAGGGGTCTTCAACCCTCTCTGTCTTAGGGGAGACTCTAACTTTTCTAAGTTGGGTCTCTAACCCAATCCCATTCTTTACCGAGTTAAATGCACCTCACTTACCCAAAGTTGGCCATTTGGTGCTGCACACAGAAGATTTTCCTTTGGGTCGGAGGTCTCTTCAGTATAATCCCTTAGTGGTTTGCCAGAAAGATGTTACCAGTAAGGAATCTGAATCCAGACCCCAAGGGAGGGTTCTTGGATCTCACACAAGAAAGAATTCAAGGCAAGTCCATAAAGTAAATACAAATTTATTAAGAAAGTGAAGGAATAAAGAATGGTTACTCCATAGGCAGAGCAGTAGCTTGCGCTGCTCCATTAAGGATACTTCTAGTTATTTCTTGATTATATGTCAAACATGAGCTGGATTATTCATGAGTTTTCTGGGAAAGGGATGAGTACTTCCATAAACTGAAGGTTCCTCCCCTTTTTAGACCATATAGAATGACTTCCTGACATTGTCATGGCATTGATAAACTGTCATGGTGCTGTTGGGAGTGACTTTTAGCACGCTAATGCATTATAATTAGCATATAATGAGCAGTGAGGACAACCAGAAGTCATTTTCATCCCCAAATTGGCTTTGGTGGGTTTTGGCCGGCTTTTTTTTCTAACTGCAACCTGTTTTATGAGCAAAGAAAGACTTTATAACCTGTATCTTGTGCTGACCTCCTAGATCATCCTGTGACTTAGAATGCCTTACCTCCTGGGAATGCAGCCCAGTAGGTCTCAGTCTTATTTTACCCATTGCCCATTTTAGATGGAGTTGCTCTGGTTCAAACACCTCTGACATCATTACCACATTTTAGATAGGAGAGATTGCTGATATTTCAGAGGTAGCAAGTATCAAACCACAAAGGGCTTGATTTAGGAAGCAAACCCAGGCTGTCATAGTAAAAACAAAAAAGAAAGTAGAACCTCAGCTTTGAAACTGCAGCATGGGGTGACAGCCATTGCTCTTTCAGTTTGGTTTGGCTAGCAACAAGATGGCCTTATTATGTAAATAAAGCCCCTTAAGTAGTCAAAATAAAAAAAAAATCGTTTTGGTTGTTTGCTGTTTTTCTCCCACCCATCCCCCATCTTTTTTATTTTTTATTTTTTTTGTGTGTGGAAATTCAGCCACATCAGAGGCCTTGTTCTCTACAATTTGGAACTTTCCTTTGGATTTGATCAAGTCGGATAGAGTTGGTCAAACCCAATGGGAAAAAGACCTAATCAACAATGAATACACAAACAAACACATAACAACAAGAAACTATTAAGCAAAACAAATTATCTCCCAATTTATTTGATTACTGAGTGCTCTAATGTAAAGGAGAAATTAAGACCAGCTGGTTGTTAGTTTTAACTTTAGCCAAGAAAAATACCCCAATTCAGCTACATACCTAGGGATGGATCTCAGGCTGAAGACTGTTCTCTACCATCCTAGAAGCAGGAAAAAACTCAAACTTACCTCACCTTGGAAACAAGTTCAAACACCAGAAAGGAGTTACCTGCCTTTTACCATCATGGAAACAGGAAAACTTGCCTTCCTTGTTGGAAGCAAGTAAAACTCCAAAAAAAAAAAAAAAAAAAAGGAGCTGTGCAGGAAAATACACTTTAGACCTTAACCAAATTTTTGAAGATCAGGGATTCTCTGGAAGCATGGGGGAGGTGGCGGAGGGGGAAGTGGCCCCCAGGCCTCAGCAACTTGTTCCATTAGTTTGAGCCATAAAGATAGCTCAAGCTGGTACCGGACACCAATAGAGATTTGTCAAAGGTCGGGGCACCTCCACTAAGAATCCCTTCATGGCTACCAAACTCTGAACTCCAAATATCTGAAACTGGTCTCAGTAAATTTAGCAAGTTTATTTTGCCAAGTAAGAACATGTGCTGTAACACAGCCTCAGGAGGTCCTGATGATATGTGCCCAGGTAGTCAGGGAACAGTTTGGTTTTATACATTTTAGGGAGGCATGAGAATTAAATCAATATATGTAAGATGAACATTGGTTAGGTCCAAAAAAGGTGGGATGACTAGAAGTGAGGAGTGGGCTTCCAGGTCATAGGTAGATAAGAGACAAAGGTTGAATTCTTTTGAGTTTCTCATAAACTTTTCCAACAGAGGCAATCACATATGCATTTATCTCAGTAAGCAGGATGACTGAATAGAATGGGAGGCAGGTTTGTCCTAAGCAGTTTCCAGCTTGACTTTCTCTTTAGCTCAGTGATTTGGGGGTCCCATGATTTGTTTTTCTTTTGCACTATAGTACACCTGTGGTTAGATTCTAATCTTGCCTAATGTTTTTGAATTTTTATTATTTTCTACAGCTTGGACTAAATTCTAAAATTTTTCCTGGCTATAAGTCTTCAAAATAATATTTAAATTTTCTTTTCTTTCCTTCCCCCTTCCAACTTTCCCTGATTTGAAATAACCAAAAATTAACCTGTGCTTTCTTTAAGCCCTGCAAACTGAAGCTAGAAAAGTTAAACTTCAGAAGAAAATGAAATTACAACAAACTATTTACATATATAAACCACTTGCAAACCTGCCTACTGATGTATGAACTTCAGAGTAAGATGGCCTATATTGATTTTTCAGGATTACTTTTCATATTTTTGTTGTTGTTGCTTTTCTCCCTTCTTCCTCCTGTTTTTTCTTTGTAGAATGTAAGAATTCACAACCTACTAAAAATGACCTTTCCTAGTAACATGAGACCTACCTGTCTAGGAACAAACCATCCTAGTCATGAGGAAAACCTGGACCAAAAAGCTCATTTTCTTCTAAAATGTTTTCTCCAAAAGATTTTAAAAAGAAAAGGGGGGAGATATCAAAGGAAAATAAATCTTGGGACCCCCCCCCAACACAAATCACTAAGCCAATACAAACATAAAGCTGGGGACTATGTCAGGCAAATCTGCCTCCCATTTTATTCCTAAACAAGATAACTACAAAGATATAAAAAAAAAAAAAAAAAGGGCTACATATCTCCCTTATTATTTGCCCACAAGGAAATTCTCTGTGGACAAAAGACAGACAGAACTCAAAGTCATCCGTCTTAGGCTCACAGGAGACAAATGCATGTCTGATTGCTTCCTCTACCCTATTGTTTTACTAAGGTCAGACTAAGGGATAAGTGATTAATCTTATACCCTCCTCTGGCATGTAAACTGTGTATTCGGTAAAAGGCTAATCAGAGACTCAAAGGAATGCAACCTTTTATTTCTTATTTATCTATGACCTGGAAGTCAACTCCCCCTCCTCCAGTTTTCCTGCCTTTCTGGACAGAACCAGTGTACATCTTACAAATACAGATTGATGTCTTCTTTCTCTCTAAAATGTGCGAAACCAAGCCATGCCCAGACAACCTTGGGCACAAGTCATTAGGGTCTCTTGAGGCTGTTTCATGGGCACGTCCTTAACTTTGGCAAAATAAACTCTCTAAATTGGTTGAGACCTGTCTCAGATATTTTGGGTTTACACTTTAAACCATGAGTGGTTTGTCGGTTAAATACTTAAGAAGATACTGGGCCTTAGGACAATAGCTGGAGCAACTCTCTTCCTCCAAGTGAGAACTAGTTCCTCCTTTTTGGTCTTTTCCTTTTGCCTTTTCTATTTTATTACTTTGCATGTGGTTACTGGCAATGTAAGGGGTACATTATCCCAGTTCCTATTATGGTGACACAGTTTTACTTCTTAAAAAAGGGTGCTGGTTGTCTTCCCATGATTTTCCTTGCCAGCTCAGCTTATCTTATTTCCCCTGGGGAGTTTGAGCTTTTAAATCCCTTCTGAGTGGCACCCTGGTGAGAAATCGTCAAAGATGGGGCCCAACATATGTCTCATGGTTTGCAACATATTTTTCATGAGTAGCCACCTCCTTTGGAGTCTTTACAGAAGCAAGAATATACATTTCCATGTCTTTACTCAAAATTTTAAGTAATGATTTAGCTGGCTCAGTCCAAAGGTTTGGGGTGTCCATATCCCGCTGGGGAGAGACTAGAATTTACATCACTTTTAGCAGCAGATCAGATGGGACAATAGCAGAGGCATGATATTTACAAAGCTGCCTGCCCTAACTGCACTTAGCTGACTGGCCTAGTCCTGCATCTCAGCTTCACTGGCTCCTTAACCTGCCATAGTAGTCCTTAAGGATGAAGATGCCTTCTCATTTCAGAATTCCCCAAATCACCAGTCCCACTGCAGGAATCTCTATTATGGGATCAAGGAAAATCCATTCTTTCTCTAGACTCCTGCATTTCTTCTCTTTCTTATTAAGGCCCACAGGTATTACAATATTCAGAGCTTGCCTAGTGAGGGGTCCTGGTAAATGGCTTGGCCTCCTTCCCTGGGTATCTTAACACCTGTAACACAAAAATTCAGTTTTCATGATGTGGGTTCAAAGAAAATTTTGGTGCTTCCTCAGTCAGGCTAATGAGACACAGGAGAAAATCACGAAAAATATAGAGTATAATACAGCATGAAGCAATGCCATCTCAAACTAAAGCAGAGGTGTTTTACATTTTAAGACCCAGCCACTTAAAGCTATCCAGGATCATTATGTCAATGGATGGTCTCACTGGCTAGGCAGTCTTCATGCCCATATTCTAATCCCCAAAATCCCATCTTGGTCATCACCTGTTTGAGTCCAGGGATTTGGGGTTAATCAAGGAAAAAACCATGATGATGAGAGGCAGTAACACTCAAGAAGCTTTATTAGGCAGTGCTTTCACATGAGAGGATAAAACTTTCACAGCCTGAAACTGACCTGAAGCATATGGCCAGGGGCCCACCATACAGAAAGGGAAAAGACAAAGGAACTCTCTGAGAGAGTTGGGATGTATCAGAGAGGGGCTTATATGTTTAGGCGATGTCACTCAGTATTATAGAAAGAAGTCTCCAGATTAGATGTTCAAAAGGAAAAAAAGCAATTTTGATGTGCAAAATTTCATTTGGCACCAGCAGGTTTTTGAACTAACAGTTATCATATTGCAGTGAAGAAGTAAACAGCAACTTAAACAAACATACGAGAAAAGAATAGCCCCATCAAAAAGTGGACAGAGGATATGAACAGACACTTCTCAAGAGTAGACATTAACGTGGCCAACAAATGTATTTTTAAAAGCTCAACATCACTGATCATCAGAGAAATGCAAATCAAAACCACAATGAGATACTATGTCACGCCAGTCAGAATGGCAATTATAAAAAAGTCAAGAAACAATAGAAGCTGGCGAGGCTGTGGAGAAATAGGAACGCTTTTACACTGTTGGTGGGAAGGTAAATTAATTCAACCATTGTGGAAAACAGTAGGGCAATTCCTCAAGGATCTAGAACTAGAAATACCATTTGACCTAGCAATCGCATTACAGGGTATATACCCAAAGGAATATGAATCATTCTACTATAAAGACACATGCAAACACATGTTTATTGCAGCACTATTTACAACAGCAAAGACATGAAACCAACCCAAATACCCATCAATGAGAGACTGGATAAAGAGAATGTGGTACATATACACTATGGAATACTATGCAGGATTGGGGGACAAGGGGAGAGAACTTAGAGGATGGGTCACTGGGTACAGCAAACCACTACGGCACATGTATACCTATGTAACAAACCTGCACATTCCACACATGTATCCTGTTCTTTTTTTAGAAGAAACAAAGAAAAATGAAAATTAAAAACACACACACACAGGAGAAAAGAATTAAACAACCTAGGGTCCAATATGCATAGGTCATCTTTGGCTCATTATACTACACTGTTATCATTGCCATGATTCAAAAAGGTATTTTATATATTGGAATGTGTACATGTGTATTAGCAATTTCCCATGCTGCCATATACCCCACCTTTAGGTAGCGACTCTGTTGCATATTTCCTACGTATTATCTTATTTAATTCTCAAAATAACTCTTTAAGATGTATATCACTGATACTGCTAATTTGACAATTTAAGTGTGTGAATATTATCTCAAAACCAGAATTTTGGAGGACCAAAATTGGCTAATATTTACTAGTAAGCCCTGGAATTGATTTTAATTTTAGTCCTAATAGCCCTTTTCATTTATCCTTGTAATGTTATAGGATATTCTGTAACACTACGTGGAGTCCTTTGCTACCTTAGAGCATCCTGCCTAATGATTTGTTCCTCTCTTTACAAGCAGCTACCTTCTCAATGTGACTAATATTACTTCTAGGTCTCTCATTTCAATGCTGGGGCCATTGTTCATGTTCCATTTATGTGACTTTTGATAAGAAATGTATACATCAAATATACCTCACTCTCATTGACATGAACCTTCCAACAAACAAACCAAAAATATTTCATGATTTTGATGACTCATTTCCATGAATTCTTCATCTGAGCCTTAAAGTTATCAGTGCCAACTGAAAAAATTGGGAATTTCAGATAAATGATTGTCACATTTCTGCAAATGAAGATTAATAAAGGCTCATCTGCATTTTTCAGAACATACACACATCCATTCCTAATGAGTTTGCCTTCTACTAATGCCTTAAAATTTAAATTAAGTGGATTTAATTCACCTTACCATCAAATAGCCCCCAAATGGAAACAGTGAAATCATGAAAATATTACTTTGCTGCATATACCCAGCAGCCACTTAATGGAATCTTCAGGATAGAGCAAGATAATAAAATTACAAAGGGGAAGTAATTCAATTTAAAAGTGCTTGAGATTTCATGACATTTCCCTGGACATGTTATACTTACATGGCTTTGAAGCACATGTTTAATTATTTACCTGGTATCTGTAATTGGCCTTCTCTGGTTAGTAGACCCATAGAAACCATAAGGAATCTATCCAGGTTATCAACACTTCATGGCCATTGGATGCTTTACATGCAAATTTAGATTTAGTGGGCTCATAAAAAATTTTTGTTTATTCAAAAATAAATAATATTTTTTAAGATCTCTATAACAACTTTCAGTCAGATTGGTCATTCTGAAACACTGCATGATGCAAGCAGTAACTTCAGCAGGATGGCAGAATATGAAAGCCCCAGATGCTTCTTCACTCAAGAAAACAGGAACTAAAACATATGAGTCAGTAGCCTTAGTGACAAATCCACAAACCAGTTAAAAGGTTCCTGCACCATGGTGAGCTGAAGCCAGGAAAAAAAAATTATATATATAGCATTTACTCAACAGAGCGCCCCCTTCCCCAGCACAGTACAATGTGGTTGGGAGGAAATCCCTAATTTCTAACTTCTCCTTTGAAATGGAAAGGAGTGGAATCCTCAGCTAACATTCTGACTTCTCATGGTGCTGTCCAAGCAACTATTTTCTAACTTGCCTGCATCTAAGTGATGACAGGAGTACGTGGCCAAATTGCAGGCCACTGAAAACAAAACATGACTAATTCTACAACTAGAGTCAGCAATACCACAGACAGACACTAGGTAGGGCTTCAGTTCTATAGCTTACTGCTACACGTAGAGGCTGCAATATCGCAGACAGACACTAGAGGGATTTCCTAAGCAGGAACATGCATATTGTTTCAATTAGGAAACATGCATAAGCCCTTAAAGAACTAGAAGAGGAAAACAAACTGAACCCAATATTAGCAAAAGAAGAATAATTAATAAAGATAGAGAAGAGATAAATTAGAAATCAGAAAAACAATAGAAAAAATAAAACCAAAAGACAGTTTTTTGAATAGATCAATAAAATTGACAAATCTTTAGTTAGAATACGACAAAAAGGAGAAGACTCAAATAACTGAATTTAGAAATGAAAGAGGGGATATAACAACTGATCTGACAGAGATAAAAAGGAGTATACAAATTATATAGTAAAAATTATAACTAACAAATTGAATAATATAGAAAAAAGATAAACTTACCAACATATAACCTATTGTATATGAATCATAAAGAAATGAAAAAATTCTGAACAGGACTATAACTAGTAAGGAGAGTCAAGCAATAATCAAAAACTTCCCATACCAAAACAAGCCCACAATCAGTTGTCTTCAGTGATGAATTCTACAAAATGTTCAAAAATTAGCACGAATTTTCAAATTTTTCCAGAAAATAGAAAAAGAGGGAACACTTTCAAACTCATTTTATGAGGCCAGTACTATTCTAATACCAGAACCAGAAACAAGAAGAAAATAAAACCACAGAACATTATTCGTGATGATTACTGATGCAAAAAATACTCAGGAAAATAGCAAATCAAATGCAATAGCAGATTAAAAGTATTATACATACTGATAAAATGGGATTTATACCTGGAATGCAAAAATGGTTCAAAACAAAAAATCAATCAATATAATACACTATATTAACAAAATAAAGAACAAAAATTGTGTCCTGGCCTCTTTTAATGAAAATTCAACATACCTATTTTTTTTTTTTATAATATAAAGCACTCAACAACTGGAAATAAAAGAAAAATACTTTATCGTAATAAAAGCCATATATAAAAAACCAACAGATAACATTGTACTTAATGGTGAAAGATGGAAATAGTTCTCTCTAATATCCAGAAGAAGGCAAGGAGGCCCATTCTTTCCACTACTATTCAACATCGCACTGGAAGTCTTAGACAGAAATATCACATAATAAAAAGTAACGAAAGACATCCAAATTGACAGAATTGTATGGTAGAAAACACTAAAGATTACATGCATACAAAAATACTGTTGAAACTGATACATGATTTCAACAAAATTTCAATATCCAACACAAGCATACAAAAATCAGTTGTTTCTATGCACTATAAATTACCAATGAGAAAAGAAAATAAAGAAAACAATTCTACTTGCTATAACATCAAAAGGATAAAATACTTGGAAATAAACAAGGAGGTAAATGATGTATGGCAAAAAAACCAAAACATTACTAAAAGACTCAAATAAGAAACAAAAATATTGAAAAACAACCTGTGCTTATGTATTGGACCACTTAATATTGTGAAAATGTCCACAATATGTAATCTACAGACTCAATTGAATCACTACCAAAATCTCAATTTTTTATTATTTTACAAAAATACAAGAAAAAATCCTAAAATTTATAAGGAATGTCAAGAAATCCAAACAGCCTGAACAGTCTTGTAAAAAAAATAAATAAAATGGGAGAACTCACACTTCCTGATTTCAAAAGACTACAAAAAAGTAATCAAGATAAAGAATGTTTACAAAGTTAGAGATATTGACCAGTAATACAGAATAGAGAGCCAAGAAATGAACCTTGCATACATAACCAAATTATTTTTGAGAATGGTACCAAACTACACAATGAGAAAGGTACAGACTCTTCAATAAATGGTGTTGAGAAAACTGGATATCCACACACAAAAGAATAAATGTGGACCCATAAATCACACCATACAGAAAAATTAACTGAAAAAGAATTAAAGATCTAAATGCAAGGCCTGATAATATAAAGTCATAGAAGAAAACATAGGGATAACTCTCAAGGCATTAGATTTGGCAATTATTTAATAAAGATGACACCAGAAGCATAGGCAACAAAAGTTAAAATAGACAAATGAAACTATATCAAACTTAAAAACTCACACACGTCAAAAAAAAAAAACAACTGAGTGAAAAAGACAACATGGAAGAAAATATTTGCATATTATATATCTGATAAGGATAAGGAGTTAAGATTTAGAATATATAAAGAACTTCAATTCACCACCAACGACCAAAATAAATTACCCAATTAAGATATAGGTAAAACAACATGAATAGACAAATAGGTACACAAATAGTCAACAAACATATGAAATGATGCCCAACATCACTAGCATAACATGAATGCATATCAAAACCACAATGATATATCACCCCAAACCCCTTAAGATGGCCACTATTAAAATTACATACAATAACAAATGTTGGAATGGATATGGAGAAACTGAAATCTTTTTGCACTGTTGGTGGTATATAAAATCATGCAGCCATTATGTAAAACATTATGGAGGTTCCTAAAACATTTATAAATATAATTTCCATGTGATCTGGCAATCTCACTCCTGGGTATATATCCGAAAGAACCCAAAGCGGGATCTCAAAGAGATAGTTGCATGTCCATGTTCACTGCAGCACTGTTCTCAGTAGCCAAGAGGTATAAATAACCTAAATATCCATCAACAGATAAAATGATAAAGAGAAAGTATATAAACAACAGTCTTCAAAAAAAAGGGAAAATACTGTTACATGCTACAACATGGGTGAGCCTTGAGGACATTATGTTAAGCAAAATAAACCAGTAACAAAAGAACGAATATTCTGTAATTCCACCCATATGAAGTATCTAATGTAGTCAAAATTATAAAAACAGAGAATAGGAAGGTGGTTATCAAGAGCTGGGGGAAGGAGTCAGGGACTTCATGCCTAGAGTATAGTTTCAGTTTCAAAAAATAAAAAATCCAAAATCTCTGTTGCACAACAGTGTAAATATACTTAACACGAACGGACCTGAAAAACGTACTTCAATAAGTGGGACTTCTCCACGTTGAGCATATAGCTGTTCAATGATGTGGTCTCTGAGCCTTAAAATTACATGTCTTATTAAATTATCCCTTCAAGAAACATAATAAACATATTATTCAAAGGGTATCTCTCATTAATTTGGACAAATTATTTCCATGAAGATCTTTTCTAATTATAAAGTATACATCATGCCCTCAAATTTATCTCTGCAGATGTGGAAACCTAACTTTGTCTTAAAAGATTTCCTGTTGTTTTAAATATTGCATGAATCACAGGTCCAGGAATTTGATGATGTAATCAAATTCCATAAAGAAGCCTCTCTAAATGAACTGAGATAAAATCCTCCCTAACAGACCTGCTTTCCTCTAGGGAACAACAATTTTTTACATCCATATATTACTTTAAAGAGACTCTTATATTGTATAGATACAACAAATTCTTGGTAAGATTTTCTAAATATGAACACATACTGATTTAATTGAGGCATCCAGCAAATTACAAAAGTATACTTCATTTAGTTTTGACTTATTTTAGGCCCATTTTACCTTGTCCACTGGAATTTTGAATATTCTTAACTCTTTATAATTTTATTTTATTTTATTTATTTATTTATTTATTTATTTATTTATTTATTTTTTGAGACGGAGTCTCGCTCTGTCGCCCGGGCTGGAGTCCAGTGGCCGGATCTCAGCTCACTGCAAGCTCCGCCTCCCGGGTTCACGCCATTCTCCGGCCTCAGCCTCCTGAGTAGCTGGGACTACAGACGCCCGCCACCTCGCCCGGCTAGTTTTTTTGTATTTCTTAATAGAGACGGGGTTTCACCATGTTAGCCAGGATGGTCTCGATCTCCTGACCTCGTGATCCGCCCGTCTCGGCCTCCCAAAGTGCTGGGATTACAGGCTTGAGCCACCGCGCCCGGCTAACTCTTTATAATTTTATTACGACTTCAAAAACAGTAGACTCTTGAGTGTACTTTTTCCAGTACACAAACATAAAAACTAATAAACAAACAATTCACAGGAGTATTCTTGTACAAATCACTCCTCCTTCTAGATTCTACTATACAATTCCTAGGCCCAGAGGCCCTACTGCAGTGTTTCTGTTCATTCCAAACATACAAGCTTCACAGAAAGGTTCATTACTCTTTTCACATGAAAATTCTATAAAGTTGATTGGTGAATCTAAAAGAAAACAGCACTTCTATGCATGTGGATATAGGCAACTTTGGATATCCTTTATATATTCAAGTCTTAGCTGCGCTATAAAATGTGATTCCTATGATTCCCAGAGACCTCCACAACAATTATGGGGGCTATTCTATCTCGCATATTTATCTTACCTATGATTTGATCTTGATGTTTTAAGAATACATCAGTTACATTAAAAATTCAATAAAAATGTATTCATTTCAAAGGGCCTTTTCAAATTTTTGTTTAAATTACTCCAAGCAGGTGATAAAAATTATGGAATTAAATAGTAATGGTTGCTGTACATATTTGTAAGTATATTCAAAACCATTAACTGTATACTTTAAATGGGTGGATTTCATGGTTTGTAAATTATATCTCAATAAAGTTGTTACAAGAAATTACTCACAAGTAAATGTATCTTACTAATTAATGACCTAATTTCCTTTTAAGTTTACTTGGTGTAGCCGGGACTTAAGCATTGTCAAAAATACACTAACGTTTTATGGAGATGCAAAATTAATAAATGGGAACCTAGTCTTTAGCAGTGCCTTCCTGCCTAAAAATAAGCAAATTTCTTCCACAAAATGTCTAATATGGTTTACCATATTATATTTTCCATAAATTTTATTTACACTATATTTTAATAATGAAATGGCAAGGTTTTGTAAAATTTTACAGTAACAACAAATTCACTAAAACATCATCTGCCATTATGCACATACCAGTATTATTATAAACTCAACTTTCCATTAAAGAAGGGTAAATTCATAGTGGGAAATTCCTCCTATGTAACTACACTTCAGACTCATACGGTATTCCCTGAACATTCTTGGCATACCTGACCAATCATGATTTCTTGCCTCTTTAAAATAACACAAAAAATTTTAGTGAGCTCTCTGCGCATTAGAAGCCTACAGACACCCAATTGATACGTACACTTAAATACTCAGTTATGAAATTTAAGAACTAATATTCTAAGAGTGTCAACAAAAAGAGCCAAACTCTGTAAAATATTTGAAGAGATTTATTCTGAGCCAAGTATGGGTGACCATGGTCCATGATACAGCCCTCAGGAGGTCCTGAGAACACGTGCCCAAGGTGGATGGGGTACAGCTTGGTTTCATGTATTTTAGATAAGCATGAGACATCAATCAAATACATCTAAGAAATACATTGGTTTAGTTCAGAAAGGTGGGACAACTCAAAGCTGGCAGGTTTCCAGGATATAGGTAAATTTAAACACTTTCTGGCTGACAATTGGTTGAGTTTGTCTAAAGACATGGAATTGATGAAGGAAAATGTTCAGATTAAGACAATAGATGTGGAAAAGGCTTTCGACAAAGTTCAACACCCCTTCATGCCAAAAACTCTCAATAAGCTAGGTATGATGGAACGTATCTCAAAATAATAAGAGCTATTTATGACAAACCCACAGCCAATAACATACTGAATGGACAAAAACTGGAAGCATTCCCTTGGAAAACTGGCACAAGACAAGGATTCCCTCTCTCACCACTCCTATTCAACATAGTATTGAAAGTTCTGGTCAGGACAATCAGGCAAGAGAAAGAAATAAAGCGTATTCAAATAGGAAGAGAGGAAGTCAAATTGTCTCTGTTTGCAGATGAAATGATTGTACATTTAGAAAACCCCATTGTCTCAGCCCGAAAACTCCTTAAGCTAATAAGCAACTTCAGCAAATTATCGGGATACAAAATCAATGTACAAAAATCACAAGCACTTATACACAGCAATAATAGACA
This sequence comes from Papio anubis, assembly GCF_008728515.1. Classification (NCBI taxonomy): domain Eukaryota; kingdom Metazoa; phylum Chordata; class Mammalia; order Primates; family Cercopithecidae; genus Papio; species Papio anubis. Next base: position 89,017,506 of record NC_044996.1, on the reverse strand, counting down.
GAGAGCCAAATCATGAGTGAACTCCCATTCACAATTGCTACAAAGATAATATAATACCTAGGAATATAAGTTGCAAGGGACATGAAGGGCCTCTTCAAGGAGAACTACAAACCACTGCTCAAGGAAATAACAGTGGACAAAAACCAATGGAAAAAAAAAGTTCCATGTTCATGGATAGGAAAAATCAATATTGTGAATATGGCCACATAGCCCAAAGTAGTTTATACATGCAATGTTATCCGCATCAAACTACAATTGACTTTCTTCGCATAATTAGGAAAAACTACTTTAAATTTCATATGGAACCAAAAAAGAGGCCACATACCCAAGTCAATCTTAAACAAAAAGAACAAAGATGGAGGCATCACACTACCTGACTTCAAACTATACTACAACGCTACAATAACCAAAACAGCATGGTACTGGTGCCAAAACAGATATATAGACCAATGGAACAGAACAGATGTCTCAGAAATAACAATGAATAACACCACACATCTACAACCATCTGATCTTTGACAAAACTGACAAAAACAAGCAATGTGGAAAGGATTCCCTATTTAATAAATGGTGTTAGGAAAACTGGCTAGTCATATGCAGAAAACTGAAACTGGACCCTTTCCTTACATATTACACAAAAATTAACTCAAGATGGATTAAAGACTTAAATGTAAGGCCTAAAACCATAAAAATGCTAGAAGAAAACCCAGGCAATACCACTCAGGACATAGGCATGGGCAAAGACTTCATGACTAAAACACAAAAAGCAATGGCAGCAAAAGCTAAAATTGACAAATGGGGTCTAATTAAACTGAAGAGCTTCTGCACAGCAAAAGAAACTATCATCAGAGTGAACAGGTAACTTACAGAATGGGAGAAAAGTTTTGCAATCTATCCATCTCACAAATGGCTAATATCCAGAATCTACAAAGAACTTAAACAAATTTACAAGAAAAAAAACAAGCAATCCCATCAAAAAGTGGGTGAAGTATATGAACAGACATTTCTCAAAAGAAGACATTTATGCAGCCAACAAACATTAAAAACAGTTCATCATCACTGGTTATTAGAGAAATGGAAATCAAAACCACAATGAGATACCATCTCACACCAGTTAGAATGGTGATCATTAAAAAGTCAGGAAACAACAGATGCTGGAGAGGAAGTGGAGAAATAGGAATCCTTTTACTCTGTTGGTGGGAGTGTAAATTAGTTCCACCACCACTGTGGAAGTGTGGTGATTCCTCAAGGATCTAGAACTAGAAATACCATTTGAGCCAGCAATCCAATTACTGCGTATATACCCAAAGTATTATAAATCATTCCACTATAAAGACACACGCACACATTTATTGCAGTACTGTTCACAAGAGCAAAGACTTGAAACCAACCCAAATGTCCATCAATGATAGACTGGATGAAGAAAACGTGGCACATATACACCACGGAATACTATGCAGCCATATGAAAAGATGAGTTCATGTCCTTTGCAGGAGCATGTATGAAGCTGGAAACCATTATTCTCAGCAAACTAACACAATAGCAGAAAACCAAACACCGTGTGTTCTCACTCATAAGTGGGAGTTGAACAATGAGAACACATGGATGCAGGGAGGGGAACATCACACACCAGGGCCTGTCAGGGCATGGGGGTTAAGGGAGGGATAGCATTAGGAGAAATACCTAATGTAGTTGATGGCTTGATGGGTGCAGCAAGTCACAATGCCACGTGTATACCTATGTAACAAACCTGCATGTTCTGCACATGTATCCCAGAAGGTAAAGCATAATTTTTAAAAAATTTAAAAAAAGATTGTAGAGACCAAAGTTCTTTTGAAGTCTTATAGTGGCTGCCCTTAGAGACAATAGATGAAAAATATTTCCTATTCAAATCTTTAAAAGGTGCTACACTTTTAGTTAATCTATTCAGGATTGGAAGGGCCTGGAAGAAAAAGATTTATGTTAATAGAGATTCTTTACAGATGGAGATTTTCAGGGCCATTAGAGAAACAAGTTTTGGGGAAAAATATTTTTATTTTCTTCCTTATCTCAGAATGTTATGCCAGAGGCCAACTGGAAAGTAAGTCATGATATATAGGGTTAAATAAAACCCATCTGATGAGAATTTATGGTTTGTAGGGCATGACTCCCCAGACTCCTTAGATAGGAATTTGGGCAAGGTAAAAAAATCAGAACTTATTCCTCAGTGCGCCTCTTGGCCAAAAAGCATTCCATAGAATGTATGTGCAGGCTAAAAAACTCCCACAGCGCTAGGGAGGCTCCTTCCTAAAGCTGTCTGATTTGGCCATCTGGCAGGTTCCCATGGTGCTAGGAAGATTTGTTCCTAGACTTCTCTGACTTGATAGTAATAATTTTAAATATTAACAATTTGGACAATGTGGGGAGAACATGGTCTGACCTGATGTAATAGCCAATTGTTTAATGGGTGAGATGGAGTCGGGCCTAGGATTTAGTCTAAAAAAAATCCCAGATCAGATCTATTTTCTGAGTTATCATGATCCAGGTCTTTAACTGTGCCTTTTCCTTCTCCTGTATCTGGCATAACATTTACAAGAAATGTCCAATGTTAATATAGTAACAAACATCATAAAGGTAGTGAATATTTGGGTGTCCAAGGTTATAAGTAGAATCAGAGGGCAGTAAACAACCCAACCAACCAGAAAAAAAAAAAAAAAAAAACTCTGTATGCATCATTATATTCTTTGATCAGACTCACAATGTGTTTCCCCTCCTTATCAAGGGTTACTTGAAACTTATGATAAATCTTATTTGAGAATTGTAGGACCAACATTAAGTTCAAATTTAATAAATTAATTTCTCTTTCAACCAATTTATCTCCATAGATACAGCATCCTGAGAAGGGTATACATTAAATGCAAGAAACACCTCGCTCTCATTGTGTAAATTGTTATAGACTTGTTAACAGTAGATAAATCTATTTTTTCCAATACTTTTGTATTGCACCATATACTGGTATTTGGGAGAGAAAACGTTTTGCCACAGGAGAAGTCATATAATTTTATGGTGTCATTTTTCCCTCAGAAGGACTCCCTATGGCTGAGGGCCTTCAGAGTCGAAATACTTATAGCCAATTGTTTTAGGCCATATAGGAATGGATGTGGACAGGCATTTATCATTTCTTAAAATTATTATTTTAAGTTTAAAAAGCTGACAATAAAACCAAAAGACAAAGTTACAACACTGACTTATTTTTAACTTTTATGTGTTGAGCTTGGTTTCTGTTACAGACTTACAGCAATTAGCTATACAAAACATAAGCATTATTTTAAAATATAATTAAAAATATGTATAAATATATTTTTATCTTTACAACTTATACTTGGAGTATGATAATCAGGAGGCTTTGTTTCAAGTTATTTTATCCTGTTAGTAAATATTTTTCTTTAATTTTATAGTAAGCAGAAAATTTTTATGGTTGGGGTGTATGCAAAAGTGACACATTATAATTTAGAAGGCAACTAAAGTTGTTTTACTAACTGTTTAGGCATTTTTTGTACCCCATTCTTGATTTGGAGGGCTTGTTCTTGACCTAATTTTATCCCTGAAAACTGGCCCTTACAATCTTATGAACCCACCTCTTCCGTGATAGTCTCTGGGCCTGAGGGGGAGGCAGCTTGTATAGTTTTGGCAGCAGAACATCAGCAGTGAAACAGATCGGGGCCAGTGGGATGCCAAATGAAGGAGATTCATATCTCTGGTCTTCAGAATATCATGATTTTGGTTTCCTTGGAAGTAAAACAAGGAGAGATAAATAACATTTATAGTTTGACAGATACAGAATAATTTGTAAGTTAGAACAGAAAAAAGAAATAGAAAGGTGCCCTAGTCTATTAGGGAACCAACTAAAAATATGAAGAAAAATTATAATCTGGTACTTTCTAGAGGATTACTGTAGCCAAGAAATAATAATTTTATCTGCACTTAAAAAGTTAGGGCTAAAATCTATTATCATGTCATACTTTTCCCTTAAAATAATTATTTTTTAATTATTATTTAATGCAGACAACTATAATGTTATAAAATTACAATCTGAATTTTGGAGAACTCAGAAAGGTAAATTTGCTTACAAAAACATACTTTATCCAAATAACTTAAAAGAAAAAAAATCTTGACCCTCTTTTAATCAGAGCAGCAGCTTTTAAGACAAGATGTTTGTTTGGAAATGTCATTTACAAACCGAACAGCTCATGAGAGCTATTTGGCAATGTAGAATTTAGCAGCTTCTTACAGTTAGTCTTAGGAAAAGGTTCTCTGCTTATTAGATAGCAAGATTTTATGTAAACCATTTTTATTTTATCATGGAACTTTTTGGGAAACATTATTTCCATTAGTATAGTGGTAGCTCCACTTAATATTCCACAGCAAGGCAGTAAATGCCCCACGAAGTAGAAATTCTCTAGCTCAGTTGTTGTTATTGAAAAGTACTCATGGTTTTTGCTATGATCCCCATAAGTGCTCCATACAAAAGACTATGCAGTGGAGGATTTACATGAGCAGATTTACATGTCTTCAGCTTTATAGTACTAGAAAGAGGAAAACATTCCCCAGTTAGATATAGTATCTATTTTCATAAGACATTTAGGTAAAAGGGGTTACAACTACCTCACATAGAGCTTGTTTAAACATCTTACATTTTATAATTCTATTAATCTGCATGTTTTTATGTTCTGGTCCCCAGAAGCCTTTTTAACCCCAGACCATTTTAATTTTTCTGGTGAAAAGGGCTTGGGTTCCCAGCAGGGAGTTGCATCTTTAAGACATATGAGAGACCGATTTGATAAGGCTTCTTAAACAGACCTATAATTCTGTGAGAGGGGCATCCATGTAAAAGGGCCCCCCTTAACCACCAAATATACCATGATCCAGATAATAGACATATTTGGTGGGGGGATATCACAGTTATTATAAAGCTAGTCCCGCATAGCTTGCATATGAAACATATTAACTGCTTCATCTGGGGTACTTCACTTGCTATTTTATAGAGAGAGTTGGGCAGTCCCCTGCGCAGAATCAACAGACCTTATAATGGTATTATCTGACCCACTAGGCTGATTGTTTTCTCAGGAATAAACCTCTATGCATTCGGATCGCAGATACTCAGTGATTGTTCGGTAATGAGCTGTGGGCCTGCATTAATCCAAATAAGCTCTTAAATTCAGCAGCATTTAAAATTAATAATTTTAGCCTTAAAGTGGTTATTTTTACAATCTACTACTTTTAAAGAAACTGAATGATACCGGTCTACAAAATGGAACAATTTCTTTGCATTACACCATCTGGTTTTTAATGGTTACTTGGTTGTACCCTTCCCCCATATCAACTATTTTTCTTGATAACCACAGGACTAACACAGAAAGAGTTAGCTTTTGTTGTCCTACCTTGTTTTTCTATCCGTTTCATTTTATCTGTATAATTTCCTTCATTATAAAGCAACTCTTAAATAGTTATTAATCAAAAAAACCTTACTTTTTTTTGAAAAGTGACATCCTTGTGTTTTATAAAATTTTTAATAGCATATTTTATGCTCCTACTATTTTAAATTTTAGTAACCCAAATTTCCAGTGGGGAAAAATACTGAAGTCTTAACATAATTTTAAGATATTAAATTACTGGGGAGAGTTTTGAGATTAAATTTACAAATCTATTTTACTAAAGACTACCAAGGTCATGTGAATTAAAAGACATCTCAGCTAGGTTTTATCAATTTGATAAGCATTTACATTTTTAAGTTACTTGATTAGAGCTTTTTCATGTAGTTTGCTAGTGAAATATCACTTCTACATGACACATAAAGATAGAGATATAACAGGCATGCACAATAAAAAGGCAGGCCCAAAAGATATTTTATTTGCCCACTTTCAAAAAATTTTCTCACTTACTTTAGATAATTAATAAAAGATACACTAGTCAACAAAAGGTGAAGGAGAGAGCTATTAAGGCCTTTCTAAAGGAGAAAGAATTGAACTTCTGAGATATCGGTCTGATGAATGTTAAAGAGAATGATCACAGAATTTTAAAATTTTAAAATTTTGCATTAAAAGTAAGTTAAATATTTATAATAAAAATCTTCTTTTAACTAATTTTTCAGTTTTGTATTAGTGTATTTTTTAATATCAAAGACCCATCTCTAGAAAATCTATTATAATTTCTTCTTAATCATAGCCAATTGAATTATGCAACCCCTTTAAAAATTCCTTCTAAATAACATTATTACAACTTACATAGTTCATTCGCAACTTGTTTAGACTGGTTTGTCTTAAATGTCCCTCTTTCTTGAGCAATGCCATCATTTTATTTTAGGATAAAAATTTACTACAAAGATTCTTATACAAAATTTTTTAACCTTTTTTTTTTTACCAAAAATACCTCTTTATACCCTTAACTCTTTTTATATCTCTTATTTCCTGATTCCTTTACCTTCTTTCATACATAACCCTTGAATAAGCTTTGAATTAGACAAAGATATTTTACCTTTAAATAAGAACATTTAAAAAATGTTTTCCTTTCAATGTCATCCCCATCAAACAACCCATGACTTTCTTCACAGAATTGGAAAAGACTAAAGTTCATAATATGGAACCAAAAAAGAGCCTGCATTGCCAAGACAACCATAAGGAAAAAGAACAAAGCTGGAGGCATCACGATACCTGACTTCAAACTATACTACAAGGCTACAATAACCAAAACAGCATAGTAGTGGTACCAAAACAGAGATATAGATCAATGGAACAGAACAGAGCCCTCAGAAATAATACCACACATCTACAACCATCTGATCTTTGACAAACCTGACAAAAACAAGAAATGGGGAAAGAATTCCCTATTTAATAAATGGTGTTGAGAAAACTGGCTAGCCATATGTAGAAAGCTGAAACTGGATCCCTTCCTTACACCTTATACAAAAGTTAATTCAAGATGGATTAAAGACTTAAATGTTAGACCTAAAACCATAAAAAACCTAGAAGAAAACCTAGGCAATACCACTCAGGACATAGGCATGGGCAAGGACTTCATGTCTAAAACACCAAAAGCAATGGCAACAAAAGCCAAAATTGACAAATGGGATCTAATTAAACTAAAGAGCTTGGGCACAGCAAAAGAAATCAGAGTGAACAGGCAACCTACAGAATGGGAGAAAATTTTTGCAATCTACCCATCTGACAAAGGGCTAATATCCAGAATTTACAAAGAACTTAAACAAATTTACAAGAAAAAGTCAAACAACCCCATCAAAAAGTGGGCAAAGGATATGAACAGATATTTCTCAAAAGAAGACATTTATGCAGCCAACAAACACACGAAAAAATGCTCATCATCACTCACCATCAGAGAAATGCAAATCAAAACCACAATGAAATACCATCTCACACCAGTTAGAACAGCAATCATTTAAAAGTCAGGAAACAACAGGTGCTGGAGAGGATGTGGAGAAATAGGAACACTTTTACACTGCTGGTGGGACTGTAAACTAGTTCAACCATTGTGGAAGACAGTGTGGCGATTCCTCAAGGATCTAGAACTAGAAATACCATTTGACCCAGCCATCCCATTACTGGGTATATACCCAAAGGATTATAAATCATGCTGCTATAAAGACACATGCACACGTATGTTTACTGTGGCACTATTCACAATAGCAAAGACTTGGAACCAACCCAAACGTCCATCAATGATAGACTGGATTAAGGAAATGTGGCACATATACACCATGGAATACTATGCAGTCATAAAACAGGATGAGTTCATGTCCTTTGTAGGGACATGGAGGAAGCTGGAAACCATCATTCTCAGCAAACTATAGCGAAGACAGAAAACCAAACACCACATGTTCTCACTCATAGGTGGGAATGGAACAATGAGAACACTTGTACACAGGGTGGGGAACATCACACACCGGGGCCTGTTGTGGGGTGGGGAAAGGAGAGGGGATAGCATTAGGAGAAGTATCTAATGTAAATGATGAGCTAATGTGTCCAGCACACCAACATGGCACATGTATACATATGTAATAAACCTCCACGTTGTGCAAATGTACCCTAAAACTTAAAGTATAGTAGTAAAAAAAGTTTTCCTATAATTTTTCAATTGGAATTTATCCAGATATTTAATATCAAATAATAACCTTAGATCCTAAATTATGTCAAGTTTGTTTACAAGCATTTATTCAATTATATTTACCTGATTAATTTAATAGTTTACCAAGATTATTTTTAAAAACTGTGATAACCAATATTTAAAGTTATTTTCCTATTTGCCATTTTTATAGCTCTGAATTTCAGGTATTTACATAAGTAATAAGACTTATGGTTAAATTTAAGGGTATTTATACCAATAACTCAGGGTTTAGCTGTTTTTATTTAAGCCAACAATATTTCATAAGCATATACAAGCAATGATCATTCTGTCTTGGATTGGGTTTTATAGTTTATAACCCTTATGGCAAATCTTATAGTATTCTGCAGGAAGAAACATAAAACTACAATAAAGCAAACAAAAAAATGCTAATATTGCTGATATTATTTTACTAATAATTTTAAAGCTGGCTTATTTAAAGATTTTACTTAAGTCACATTAACCTGAAAAAGCATTTGACTAGTCTTTTAAGTATTTGATTCAAGCGCTTTTACATATTTTAAGCCAATTAATCATAGCTCTTTCTTTTTAGTAGTGGAATATTGTGTACACAACATATACATATATAGACGTGTTAGGCATGCCGAAAGAAATACATCTTATAGATTCATAAAGACCATTTTTTCCATTTTTCTATCTTACCTTAGGCAGTTGTCAGTTAATAGCCTTAGATTTGCACATTACAGGCAACTCTGGTGAAAATCAGATAGCAAAATTTACATCATAAGGTAGGAAGAGAAAGTCTGGTGTGCTAGAGAGAAATTTAAAATGGATTCAATTGCCAATTGAACATAAAAGTAAATAAGCCTATTATAAAGGTCTTCAAATATATACACTCACATATACATACACACACTCACACACACAAAGTTCCCATTGCCATTGCTTCAGTACTTTAGTCACGAGATAATACAATTTTGCCAGCTTGCAAAACACACACACACATACACACACACACACACACACTGTTAGGCTGGACATCGTGGCTCACGCCTGTAATCCCATCACATAGGGAGGCCAAGGCGGGCGGATCATCTGAAGTTTGGAGTTCGAGACTAGCCTGACTGTCTCTACTAAAAATACAAAAAATAGCCGGGTGTGGTGGCACGTGCCTGTAATCCCAGCTACTCAGGGGACTGAGACAGGAGAATGGCTTGAACCCGGGAGGCGGGGGTTGCAGTGAACCTGGGCAACAAGTGTGAAACTCCATCTCAAACAAAAAAAGAAAGAAGAAAGCCACTGTTAGATCCAAACAGTGGTTTTTATCTCTGCAGAAAAGTAACAATAGACTTAAAGCAGGCAGAAAAGAAAATAGAACCTAGGAATTCCACAGCATGCAGGTCAACCTTAGGACTATTTTTCCTCAATGTAAATGTGCACAAAGACCATATTACTTCCATTTTATATAAACTCTGGCAAGCAGAGGTGCCAAAAAGGGGGTCATTCTCCTGTTTTCTCCTCATTTATCCCCCTCTTTTTTTTTTTTTTTTTTTTCTTAAAAGGAGGAACTGAGCTGCAGTCTAGGGTGTTTTTGTGATAGGCCAATGCATGCTGCCTAAGGGCAGGACTCCACAGTGTGTTACCACTGACTCGTTTCCACCCTCTTATGCATCTCAGTTTCTCTCTCCAGAGGTTTATGACCTCTGCGAGGGCTCAAAACATCAGGTGTTTTGAAATCTCTTCAAATAAATATTTGAAGAGATTTATTCTAAGCCAAATATGAGTGACCATGGCCCGTGACAGAGACCTCAGGAGGTCCTGAGAACATGAGTCCAAGGTGGTAGGGGTACAGTTTGGTTTTATATATTTTAGGGAGGCCTAAGACAGCAATTAAATACATTTAAGAAATACATTGGTTTTGTTCAGAAAGGCAGGACAACTCACACATGTCCCAAAAGCAGAGTCCCCAATACATAAAACTATAATTGAGGGAATTGAAGGAAGAAGTAGAGAATTCAACAATAATAGGGACTAAAACAACCTAGTAATTGAGCTAGACAGAAATTCAGCTCTATGTTAAAGACATAGAAACTTTAAACAACATTTCTAACTAACTTTACCTAACAGACATCTATAAAACATTCCACACAACAGCAGCAAAATATACATTGTTTCTTTGTAACAGGGAATATTCTGCAAGACAAACCATATTCTAGTCCATGGAACAAGTATTAATAAATTTTAAAGGTTTGAAATCATAAAAAATATGTTATTCCACCACAGTAGAGTTAAATTAGAAAACAAAAATACATCTTTAATCATAAAATAATTAAAAATTAAAACACATTTATAAATAAATTATTGGTGAAAGAAAAATACACAGAATATCATAAAAGTATTTTTATCTGAACAAATACAAATACATAATATATTGTGGAGTCCTAATTTGGAAAAAGGAGTCCAGCTGGCAGGACCAGAGGAAAGCAAAGATAAAAGGCAAATAAGCTATGCCTTATCCCTTTCTTCATGGTTCAGGACATATAAACAAAAAGAGTGAGCTGATAAATTATAGGTCTTATGGCCCAGGACATATAGCCCTCCTGAACAAATAACATATATAAAAACTTCCTGTTTACCATCAAATTCCTCAATTTATCAAATATCCCAGCTGACAGAAGAATGCAAGTTCCCAAGTTCCATTCTATGAAATCCTGAGCAAGCCTTTTTGCTCCTGGCAGTCAGCTTCTCTTCTGCTACCATCTGTTGCCTTCTCACAGTGTATTTTCATACTTTCTCTAATAAATCTGCCTTTTTTCTACCTACAACTCTCTTGGTAAATTCTTTTAGTCCTGCACCACCAGCCCAGATAGTCATCGCTAACCAGCAACATTCTGGTGGCCTATATGGGGACTCTCTCTTCACAGAGAATTCTCTCCCCTCTCTTTTTTCAATCTTTGGACAGTTTCTAAGCACGGAGGCAATTGCACTGTAGCTGGAGCTACTCTTTAGTAGGACTGGAAGGTATCTTTGCGGAAGTATCTGACCACCATCGCCCATTAGGGAGCGGGACTTGAGTATACTTATTCTTTTCAGTCTTTCGTCCGCCAGCTTTTATTAGCTCTCTGGCAATTAAAAGTAACAGGCAGGGCCAGTCTATGGGGCCACCTGAAGGCCAAAGAATGAACAGTACTGGCTGCCCTGCCCAGAAGAAAAAAAGGCTCTTTCTTATTTTTTCTTATCAAAAGTCCCTGATGCCTAAATGTGCAGCAATTGACAGCAGAAGCTTGTTCAGGGTAAATTCACACATGTTTTAGGTGACTCAGACCCTCTTTCTCACTCTAAATTCTCCTGTGGAGTCAGCCATTCATCCTTTTCTGGATGTGCTAAATCAGGTGATCTCAGAAAGCCTCAGAACAGTGAGTCTTCCCTTAACTACCCGCTCTCCTGGGTCAACACCAGACAGAGATCTTCCTTTACCCTTTTTCTTCAAACCTGAGCTGATCACCCAGCATAAATGAGTACCTCGACTGGCCATCCAGCATGAGGCCTCTGATCAGCCAAGAGGACTTTTCTAATGGCTGAGACACTCCCTTAGAAAGTGCACCCTGAGTCCCTCAGTGGACATAAACAGAACCTTCTTTTCATTTCGGCGAGATGTCCTGAGAGAAAGTGTGGTTCATGCCCCAACTGGAACTGCCCCAAAATGGCATGCTTTTTCATCCCACAAACCCCATCTATTCCCGTAGACTCACCTCTAGACTGTATTTTGAATAACTGGGACAAATTTGACCCTCAACCCCACAGAAAGAAACACCTAATCTTTCTTTGCAACGCAGTATGGCATCCTTACCACCTCCCACAGAAATTGAACTGGACCCAGAATGGAAGCCTAGACTCCAATATTCTTTTACAGTTTGGTCTCTTTTGCCATAACTCTTCCAAATGGTCTGAGGTGCCCTATGTTCAAGTTTATGTTTCTATAAAAAAAAAAAAAACCTAGACTTTAGAGACAATTGTAGAATGAGACTGGCAAAATTCTTAAGTCCCTTAGATTCCTCAGACATTTTGGATGACCCCTCTTTTACACTCTCATGTTCCAAACTTCCCCTACTTTGGTCTCTCCATTCATTTCCCCTGACTACACATCTTCCCCTTCAACACCTCCTTCCTCAGCTACACCTTCTGTCTCTCCCTCTTTACCTCCTCTATACCCAGAACCACTTCTCCTCCCCATACCAGATCAAGAGTCACCTCTGATTCTCTCCCATCATCAGATAAAGTTTTGCAACTCTGGGAAGTGGCCAAATGGGGGTATAGGAATCATCAGGGCCCATGTCCCATTCCCTACATCTGATTTGTCTGAAATAGTGGCAAATCTTGGCTCTTTTAGTTAGTACCCCTCCCATTTTATGAAGAAATTCAAAGGGCAGTTTCCTTTTATCTCAATTGGCAAAACATTTAGGTTATCTTTACCACCTGTTGCACTCATAAGGAAAAGACCCACATTTGGTCTGTAGCCCACTGATGGGCAGAAGAATTCCACGCCTGGAACATTTGGAACTCAGGAAGAACAGAACTCAGAACCCAAGAAGAACAGCTGTTCATGATAGTGATCTTAGATGGGGGCTGTCAAGAAGGAGACCCTGATAGAGTCCACCACAATTACATGATCACTTGCTTGATTGAGGGGATGAAAAAGGCTGTCATTAAACCTGTAAATTATGCTAAATTAAGAGAAGTTACACAGGGGCCAAATGAAAACCCAGCCCTATTCCATTCTAGGGTAGCTGAAGCTATGAGAAAATGCACTAATATGGATCTCTAGAGCCAAGAGGCCCTCACTATTCTGGCTGTGCATTTTATTAGGCCTCTCCAGACGTTAGGCATAAGCTTGAAAAACTAGTTCAAAGGCCACAGACCCCTTTTCTTACTTTGCTATAGATGGCCTTTAAATTCTTTAATAACTGGGAGGAAGCCTCAATAACTGACAGGATAGGAAGGAAAGAGAAAGAGACAGGCAGCAAGCTCATTATATGGCTGCTGTCTTTGCTACCTGCCTGCCCAAACCAGGGACCACAGACCAAGCATCAGGACGTCACCCATTGACCAATAAAAGTCCCATTCTCTGTTATAGCTATAACCAGCCTTGGCATGTTGACAGAAATGGCCAAAACCCTCCATGAGTGTCACCTGGTTTTCTACCGCCACCACCTGGCCTTTGCCAATACTGCAAGCAACCGGGACACTGGAAACTGGAATGCTCCTCGCTCCCTTATGATAGGTAGTCATCCTCAAACAAGTCTCAATTATGGGCCGACTTGGGAGGAAAGCAAAGGCAAATGCCCTTAACTTTGTTCCTCAATTATGAAAAAGCTGAGGAGACCTTAAAAGAGAAGAAAAAGCCCCAAGAGGGGCCATTTCCTCACTTTCCCAGAGGCCATCCAGGCTCCTGTATTTTCCATCACTACTGCTGAATCTCAGGTAACCTTGTGTGTGGCCGGATATAAAATTGAGATTTTTTTTTTATTGACACAGGAGCTAGTTACACTGCCCTAATTGAATTCTCTGGACCTACCTTTTGGTCCTCAATCCTCCTCACAGGCAAGGAGGGCCAACTGAAACAGAGTTATTTTACCCCATCTTTGGTATGCAACTAGGGAAAAAAATGTTTTCACCCACTTATTTTTGGTCTTGACCACTTGTTCCATCCCTTTGCTTGGGAGGCATATAATGGCAAAACTTCAAACTAGCGTCAGTTTTCCAACCAGGCCTGCTCAATACTGGCATTATTACCATTTAATACTAAGGGCTCCAATACCATACAACCTTTCATTTTACAACAAGATCCCCCTGAAGTATGAAACTCATCCACTCCAGAATGTTATTTGCATGCAGACCCTATAAAGATCATCCTTAAGGACTTCAATTCTTTCCCTAGGAAATCTCAATACCCTCTAAATCCTGCAACTCAATTAGGCTTACAGTCCTTAATAGAAAAATTTCTGGTCACAGGGTTATTTCACTCTTGTAATTCCCCATGTAACACACCCACTGTAGCTGTCAAAAGACAGAAGGCACCTCTAGAATGATACAAGACCCGAGAGCCATCAATGATCCAGTAGTTCCTATACACCCCATTGTTTTGAACCCTTACATCCTGTTAGGACAAATTCCTTCTGGCAGTTTTGGTTCACAGTATTAGACTTAAAGGATGCCTTCTTTTGCATTCCAGTACATTAAGATTCAAAATTTTTATTTGCCTTTGAATGGTGAGATCCTTCCACTCATACTTCCCAACAATTAACCTGGACAGGCCTCCCCTGAGGATTCAGAGATAGCTCACAACCATTTGGACAGGCTCTTGCCAAAGATCTGTTCACCCTTCAACTATCCCCTAATAGCACCCTGCTCCAATATGTTGATGACCTGCCTATCTGCAGTCCAACTGAAGGTATTAAATACTATTCATCCTAGAATATCTAACTACTATGAAAACTCTTTAGAGGTTATCTTCCTGTGGTTATGAGGTTATTCCTTCTAAAACTCAAATTTCCTCTCAGGAAGTGCAATTTCTGAGACTTACACTAACCCCAGGGTTTAAAAGTCTCTCTGATCACTGCAAAAGCCTCATCTTAAACATGGGCACACTACCAACTAAACAACAGTTGCACTCCTTCTTGGAAATGCCAAGTTTCTGTCATATTTGGACCCCCCAATTTGGACTCATAGCAAAACCCTCTTTGTGAGACACTATGGGGACCAGAGGAAGAACCCTTTACTGGAGCTCTGAAATGAACAAAACCATAAAACCCATTAAACAAGCTTTTACAACTGCCCCACCTTTGACCTTACCATAGCTTAGAAAAACTTTCTATTTATTTGTACCTGAAAGAAGGGGTATCACCCTTGGAGACTTAATCCAGCCATTGGGGCCTTCCAAATGACCAGTAGCTTACTTATCAAAGAACCTCAATTTGTTGACACAGGGCTGGACTCCATTTCCCTGGCACTAGCCTCTGTGGCCTGATTGGTTGAGGAGGCCTCCAAGCTGACGCCAAGGAATAACAGTGTATACCCCACACCAAATGGTGGATACTTTAAACTCAAAGGCCTTTCACTGGGTCACAAATCAAATATGCAGATATCAAACACTCTTTCTACAAACACCACAATTAAACTTTAAGCAGTGTGAAGTTCTTAATCATGCCATCCTGTTACCATATCCAAATGTGGAAGGATCACTTAAACACTCCTGCTTAGAAACTATTGATTTAAGGCTGGTTGCAGTGGCTCACACCTGTAATCCCAGCACTTAGGAAGGCCTAGGCAGGTGGATCAACTGAGGTCAGGAGTTGGAGACCAGCCTGGCCAACATGGTGAAACCCCATGTCTACTAAAAATATAAAAACTAGCTTGCATGATGGTGCATCTGTAGTCCCAGCTACTCGGGAGGATTAGTCCCAGCTAATCACTTGAATCCAGGAAGCGGAGGTTGCGGTGAGCTGAAATTGCACCACTGCACTCCAGTCTGGGAGACAGAGCAAGACCCTGTCTCAGACAAAAAAAAAAAAAAAAAAAAGTATTGATTTAATTTGTAGCTCCTGACTGGACCTCCAAGATATCCCCCTTACCAACTGGGAGGCCACTTGGTTCATAGACAGCAATAGTTTCATGTTAGAAGGTACCCAGTTATCAAGGTATGCTATTGTTAGCCTTACTGAGGTTACAGAATTTGGGTCCCTACCCTGTGACACCACCTCAGCCCAGAAGGCAGAACTTATTGCCCTTACCTGAGCCTTGCAATTAGGAGCATGCATGAAACTTAATATTTACACAGACTGACCTATGTCTTTCATGTAGTACATACCCATGAAGCCATTTGGCAAGAAAGGCGACTCTTAACAGCCCAAAATATTCCAGTTAGATATGCTCCTGAAATCATGGAACCGTTAGAGGTAATTTTGCTTCCTGCACAGGCAGCTATCATTCACTGCAAAGCCCATTAGAGAAGCAATGATAAAATCTCTATTGTGAACAATCGGGCTGATAAGCAAGAGTGACTACTGAGCTGCCTCTTTAGGCAGTTTTAGTTGCTAACCTAACTCAGCTGTCTCCACTGCATATGCAGGAAGAAATACAAAGGGCTCTAGAGAAAGGCTTCTCCCATACTTTGGAGGGCTGGCTAAAAAGCCCTAATGGCAAACTTTTGCTCCAAGGAGCCTCACAATGAAAATTTTTAAGCAGCTTACACCATTCAACTCATTTATGGGCTAAGCCCTCCAAGACTTAATAGAGTCACTGTTTATCGGTAAAGGAATAACCTAAACTTTAAGAGCCATCTCACAGGCTTGCCCCACCTGCTGCCAAACCAATCCTGAAGGGGCCCACAAACCTCCTCCTCTCCTTCAACTCATTCAAAGATTAGGGATCCTACCAGGAGAAGTCTGGCAGCTAGATTTTACACACATGCCTCCATGCAAGGGACTTAAATACTTGATAATCTTTGTAGACACCTTTATGGGGTGGATAGAAGCCTTTCCCATCAAAACCTAACAGGCATGGCATCAGAAGTCCCCACGGCCCTTTTGAACCACATTATTCCTCATTTTGGGCCCTCTCACTCACTGCAGTCAGACAATAGTGCTGCTTTCATTTCTCAAATAACCCAAGAAGTTGTTAAGGCCCTTCAAATCAAATACTAGTTGCATGCAGCCTGACATCCATAATCCTCTGGAAAGGTAAAAGTACCAATCAAAGCATAAAAAGGCATCTTACAAAACTAATAAACCCAACAGTCATGGCCAGCTCTGCTCCCTATTGCCCTCTTAAGGTCCTTTATCACCCCAAAATCAGAAACCCATCTCAGCCCATTTGCAGTTCTTTATGGAAGACTGTTCTTACAAACAGACCTCCTGTTATATCCAGAAAATCATTATTCCACACAATATGTTATAATTCTTTTTATTATTATTATTATACTTTAAGTTCTAAGGTACATGTGCACAACGTGCAGGTTTGTTACATATATATACATGTGCCAGGTTGGTGTGCTGCACCCATTAACTCGTCATTTACATTAAGTATATCTCCTAATGCTATCCCTCCCCCACCCTTGCCACAATAGGACTCGGTGTGTAATGTTCCCCTTCCTGTGTCCAAGTGATCTCATTGTTCAATTCCCACCTATGAGTGAGAACATGCGGTGTTTGGTTTTCTGTTCTTGTGATAGTTTGCTGAGAATGATAGTTTCCAGCTGCATCCAGGTCCCTACAAAGGACACGAACTCATCCTTTTTTATGGCTGAATAGTATTCCATGCTGTATATGTGCCACATTTACTTAATCCACTGTGTCACTGAAGGACATTTGGGTTGATTCCAAGTTTTTGCTATTGTGAATAGTGCCACAATAAACATATGTGTGCATGTGTCTTTATAGCAGCATGACTTATAATCCTTTGGGTATATCCCCAGTAATGGGATGGCTGGGTCAAATGGTATTTATAGTTCTAGATCCTTGAGGAATCGCCACACTGTTTTCCACAATGGTTGAACTAGTTTACAGTCCCACCAGCAGTGTAAAAGTATTCCTGTTTCTCCACATCCTCTCCAGCACCTGTTTTTTCCTGATTTTTTAATGATTGCCATTCTAACTGGTGCGAGATAGTATCTCATTGTGGTTTTGATTTGCATTTCTCTGATGGTGAGTGATGATGAGCATTTTTTCATGTGTCTGTTGGCTGTATGAATGTCTTCTTTTGAGAAGTGTCTGTTCATATCCTTTGCCCACTTTTTGATGGGGTTGTTTGTTTCTTGTAAATTTGATTGAGTTCTTTGTAGGTTCTGGATATTAGCCCTTTGTCAGATGAGTAGATTGCAAAAATTTTCTCCCATTCTGTAGGTTGCCTGTTCACTCTGATGGTAGTTTCTTTTGCTGTGCAGAAGCTCTTTAGTCTAATTAGATCCCATTTGTCAATTTTGGCTTTTGTTGCCGTTGCTTTTGGTGTTTTAGACATGAAGTCCTTGCCCATGCCTATGTCCTGAAGACAAACCTGACAAAAACAAGAAATGGGGAAAGGATTCCCTATTTAATAAATGGTGCTGGGAAAATTGGCTAGCCACAAGTAGAAAGCTGAAACTGGATCCTTTTCTTACTCCTTATATGAGAATTAATTCAAGATGGATTAGAGACTTAAATATTAGACCTAAAACAATATGTTATAATTCTTAGACCATTAAAGCCATTAGCCATTACTAAAATCTCCACAGCCCCAAACCTGATCCCTCCTTTTCAGGGAACATACACTCTAAATTCACACCTGGAGTCTCGGTGTGTCTTTAAACTCTCCTGCAGGTCAAAAGGCTGTGAGAACCTGTCTGAACTGGGTGATATCAAGTTCTTCTTACTATTCCAACAGGTGTAAAGCTCCAAGGTTCCCATGGATTCATCACTCCAGGGGTCAAAGCTGCTCAGGCACCAAATGAAGAGCCCTCCACTACACGCAGCTGTGAGCCAATCAGAGCCCTCCATCTGTTGTTTAGACAAAACTCAGGTGTTAATTCGGACTGAGGCGATATTTACCCTAATTCTCAACTCCACCTTAAAGGAGTTTCTTTCTTTCTCTTTTTTATTTGAGATGGAGTCTTGCTCTTGTCGCCCAGGCTGGAGTGCAATGGCACGATCTCAGCTCACTGCAACCTCTGCTTCCCTGGTTCAAGTGATTCTCCTCCCTCAGACTCCTGAGTAGCTGGGATTACAGGTACACACCATCATGCCCAGATAATTTTTGTATTTTTAATAGAGACGAGATTTCGCCATGTTGGCCAGGCTGGTCTTAAACTCCTGACTTCAGATGACCCGCCCACCTCAGCCTCCCAGAGTGCTAGGATTATAGGCATGTACCACTGTGGAAGGCCAGGAGTTTCTTTTTCTTACTCCCTTTATTTTCCTGAAAATCAATGAACCTCGTTTTTTCCCCGGCTTCTTAATTGAATCTGTGGGCTGCATCGTGGTCATTGTTTTCATTGTTCTGTGCTTTAACTGTCTTCTTCTGCCTGGATGGAATAGCAGTCTCCTTTGCCATTAAACTTCATTTTCAAGAATAAGTATTCTAATAACCCCATCATCATACCCTTGCCTGGTCACTGCAGCAACCTCGAATTTTTGACCTTCCCTTAAGGTTGATGGAAATTAGCCCAATGTCTCTTTTAGAGACATTGTTAGAGATAACTATTGTTAGAGATTACTCTTTTTATTGAATTCTACTACAGGCTCTAAGCAATTATTCAACTCCCTAACTTAAGCAGCTTTACCCTCTTAATATTAATGCTTTTACAAGGGAGGTAGTATATGATTGCTATTTGCAGGAGGACTTCTAGATTACCACCCAGATGAAATTTCTTTATATTTGTTCTAGTAATGTCATATACACTACACCACAATGATGATGTGCTGTGGTACTAAAGTGTTTTTCTAACTATTTTTCTTATACACTTTATAGCCCTTCTCCTTTCCTGTGTCCCTGACTTCACTATATTTTGTCGCTTTTAACTTGTCAGGCTTCATCCTCATTACTTGGATATCTCTACACTTAGTGTTAACACTTACAACGAACTTTACTTTGCCAAGCTTCCTGGATTACACCTTGCTTGCAAGGGCCCATAAGCTATTAAAGAAACAACATTCTCTGTGTACAAAAGATTGTTGGCTTTGCTTACCCTTAGCCCCCAAATCGTAGGCTTCATTTTTTTATTTATACTCAGTATTAGATCCATTTTAACACCATCTTGCACTCCAAATTCCTGTTCCCCCAACTTCCATGGAGCCCCAAAAACATACATGTGGAATGGTAGCTGCATTCTCTGCCTATTTAAGCTGATACACGACACAACCAAGCTAAAAATAACAACCCCCTCAAAGGACTGGTCCTCCAACCCAAGAGAAAACTGTAGACTCAAACATCCTGTTGTAGCCCCCCTTTTTAAACAAGCACAACTTAAACATCAAGCTATTTGCCTTAAAGCAACAGACAACAAACATTACTCCAACCCCATGGCTGACATTTCAAAGCTCCTTTGCAATTACACCATAACTATAAATCACACCAACAGAAAATACATATCAAGGGAAAAACATAATATGGTACCAGTTAGAATATAAGGCCCAGTGGATCCCAATGCCCCAAATCTCCAAAATATAAACTCATTTCTGTACAGATCATCCATCTCCAGACATTTGTTCTCACCTAACTCAATGGCAAAATTGAAAGGTTGCAAATTCCCCTAACAATTACCTACAAATTCTCACACTTAGCAACCCTAAATCTCAGATGTTTCCAGCCATACAACACATTCATTTGTTTACAGAAAACAAAACCCACCCAAATGCAAATTGTAACATCTACACTTTACAGTCTCTTACAATTACTATGCTAGCTACTCAATACTTCTTCAGGTCAGAAGGCCGAAACACACTCCATTTCTTCACTGTAACTCTATTATCTTGCTTTAAATCTGAGGGACCTTTCTTCCTTTGCCGAACCAATGCCTATGTTTGTCTTCCAGCCAAATGGGCTGGAACACATACACTAGTTTACTTGGCCCCAGACACCCAAATTGCTCCTTCCAATTAGTCCTTCCCAATCATGCTTTACAGTTCTAGCAGGGCAAAATGGCCAATCCATCTAATTCCCTTACTCCCTGGCACAGGGATTGTCACTGGATTAGGTATAAGAATAAAAGGTATGAGCCTCACAGCACATACTTACCATATCCTCTCAATCGAACTTGCCACCGAGCTCAAATGCATCTCTGACATCTTGGAAGTTCAGGTCAACTCCCTAGCACCAATTGTTCTCCAAAATTGCTGTAGCCTAAATCCGCTTATGGCAGCGCAAGAGGACATATGTGTAGCATTTGAAGAAGAATGTGCATTTTTGTTAATCCGTCAGAAATATTGTGGGCTCATGTCAAAAACCTCAGGGAGCTAGAGGCTGAAATTGAGAAAAAAGTGTCACAAGGATGGTATTAATGGGCATCTACTTGGAGATCGTTCTCCTGGTTGCTCTTATTCCTGGGGTCACAAACAGACATTTTATTATTCCTTCTTTTCATCCCTTGCATCCTGAATTTACTACTCAAATTTGTGTCTTCTAGAATACAACACATTCAAACCAAGATATTACTGTAGTGAGGATATTGGCCACTAAAAACTCCATGGCTCTCCTTTGGATGCAGCAGGATAAAAATTTAGGCTGCAAATGCTGTTCCCCATTGGTCTCACAACAACTCTGCCAAATTTAACTCCCAACCCAAGAATTTAGGCCCATGTAATGTTACAATCCTTGGTAGGGACAGCTCTATACCCCTGGTCATCAGGAAGCAGTTGGAAGATAAGACCTATACCCACATGCCAAAAGTTTGTCATTGTTGCTCTGTCAGGGAGGAAATGTGGCATCTTAATTAAGAAAAATGATTCAGGCTGGCAGGAGCAGGTGAAGGCAAAGACATAAAGCAAATAAGCTATAACTGTGTCTTTCTTCCTGCTTCCAGATATATACTGTCTTGGTAAATTCTGTTTCCCTCATGCCACTGGACTAGATAGTCATCGCTCACATATAAAAATTACTGGAATACAAGTGAAGCAATTTCAGTGCCTATATTAGAAGAGAAAAAACAGAAGCACCAAGATGACTGATTAGAAGCAGCTAGTGTGCACTGCTCTCAGGGAGAGGAGACAAAGTCGCAAGTAAACACTAGCTGTTAGTCCAGAAGGCCAAGCTGGGATTCATGATGGAAGCACTGGTTGCCCTCAGAGAACAGCGAAGAGCACGGCAAGACAGCTGCCTACAAAAGTTTGGCACAGAGCCAGGGGAGGCTACCTACCATGGGGAAAGGGTGAGTGACTAAGAGCCCCTGGAGACCCACATTTCTGCCATGGACCTTTGCAATCCTGGGCACAGAAGAACTCTCAAACCCTGCCCATTCCCCTACACCCCATGCCCGCACGCCTACCTCCAGAATGGCACAGTCAACTGCCTGAAGTCTGGGAAGAGCCACCAGTCAAGAACACATTGAGTTTCACAGTCCTTGGATCCTGAGAAGCATGGCACCAGCTGTCATAGCTGGCCAAAAAGGTAGGCCAGAATCTCTCATGCACCCCAGAATAAGGGCTGCAACCATAGTGCTGAGAAGCAGACAGGCTTAGGGTCTTACCTCTGCTACACCAGGAGGCAAAGCCCACTGGCCTATGGTACCAGTGAAGCCATCCCATCACCACTTCACTACTTTAGCCAGCTGTCGTTCTGCATTTCTCTGAGATGGAACTCCCAGAGGTAACAGACAAGCCCTTGGCCATTGCAGTTGCTGCGGTAACCACCCTTGCTTCCCCTGGGCTACAGAAGGAATGAACATCTTAATTGCTTTCATGTGCTTACTGCATGCTACAGTTACCCTATGCAGAGGAGGCCAGACTCTCTTCTGTGGAAACTCCTGACTCCCCTGCTCTTCTCCAGGCAGGGCTCTCTGGCTTGAGTTTGCAGCACAGTCACCCCACCTTCAGCTGATCATCACAGATCCTGCAGCAGGTTCTGTAGTTCTTTGGGGTGGAGTTCCCAGAGTCAACTGACAGCTCCTTTGCCATGACACCTTGCCCTTGCTGCCCTTGGGCTGGGGGCATAACAAAGAGTCTGATTGTTTTGCTTGCACCTTCAGTACATGGCTCTAAGGAGAGGAGGTGAGACTGTCTTTCCCAGGAGCCCCTTTCCCCTCTGCTCTTCACCAGGCACGGCTCCCCAGCTTGAGGCCAGAACACAGCTTTCCCCTCCCTGGGTAATTACTCCAATCAGCTGTGGCTCTGGATTTCTCTGGGATGGAGCCACCCCCACTCAAGTCACCTGACAGGCACTGTGCCAGTGCCACCACCATAGACCCCACCACAGTTGCCCCAAGCTGGGGAGGCAACAAAAACGCCTGAGCTCACCCAAGGGCTGCAGTTCCCAGCTTGGGAGTGTGGAGCTGAAATATGTCTTTGGTACTCAAGTGAAAAGAGGAGCCCACAATGTCAGATCATGGATAGGAGTGAGTTGCATGGACTCATGGGCTGCCATAGGAGTGGGGCTTGCCTTCTTCCATAAGGGCAGCCCAGAAGAGGTGGGGCCTATAACCATGCTGTGGACTCTGCTTGAGGGATCCCCATAGCCTGGAATACCTAACAAAAGAAACATGGTCTCAGTGCCAGTGATTGGAGGGTGCACTCTCAAAGCCCAGTAGTGTGCCCGGAGAGGAGGTTACCTCTCCCACCACTGCACCAAATACCAGAGCTGAAAACACTATGAAATACAAAGGAGCCATGCAGCTGAGTAAGAGCCTATCTGTTACCAAAAGGGATCTCGATCCAGACCCCAAGAGAGGGTTCTTGGATATCAGGCAAGAAAGACTTCAAGGTGAATCCATAAAGTGAAAGCAAATTTATTAAGAAAGTAAAGGAATAAAGAATGGCTACTCCATAGGCAGAGCAGCAGCATGGGTTGCTCAACTAAGTATACTTACAGTTATTTCTTGATTATATGCTAAACAGGGGGTGGATTACTCATGAGTTTTCAGGGAAAGAGGTGGACAATTCCTGGAACTGAGGGTTTCTCCTCTTTTTAGAGAATATAGGCTAACTTCCTAACATTGCCATGACATTTGTAAACTGTCATGGCACTGGTGGGAGTGTCTTTTAGCATGCTACTGCATTATAATCAACATATAATGAGCAGTGAGGATGATGAGAGTCACTTAAGGAGTGTTAAACATGGAATCAAAGGAATGACATCTGCTACCACAAAAACACACTTAAGCACATAAAGCAAACATTATGCAGCAACCATACAATCAAGTCTACATAACAACCAGCTAACACAATGATAGGATCAAAATCTCACAAACCAGTACTAACCCAGAATAATAAATGGCTAAATACCCCACTTAAAAGATGTAGAGTGGTGAGCTGGATAAAAGACAGGATGCAACCATCTCTTAGTTTCAAGAGCCCAATCTCACGTGTAATGACACAACGAGACTGAAAAAAAAAAAATGGGTGAAGAAGATGGACCGTGAAAAAAAAAAAGGAGTTACTATTATTGTATCAGATAAACATATTTTAAAACAATAAAAAATAAAGCAAAGAAGGAAATGCATAATGTTAAGGGGTACAATCCAACAAGAAGACTTATCTGTCCTAAATATATATTCACCCAACATTTGAGAACTGAGATTTACAAAGCAAGTTCTTTTTGGTCTACAAAAATACTTAGAAAACCACACAGCAATAGTGGAAGAAATCAACACTGCACTGACAGCATAAGACAGAGGTCATCAAGGTATAAAACTAACAAAGAACTCTAGATTTAAGCTTCACACATGACTCATTGGACCTAATAGACATCTGCAGAACACTCCACCCAACAAACACAGAATATACATCCTTTTCATCTGCTCACAGAATATATTCTAAGACCAATCACATGCTTGGTCACAGAGCAAGTCTCAATACATTAAAAAAAAAAAAAAACTGAAATCATACCAAGCACAATCTCAGACAAGGTACAATAAAAATATAAATCAAGCCATCTCGGGGGTGGTGCCCAAGATGGCCGAATAGGAACAGCTCCAGCCTCCAGCTCCCAGCGTGAGCGACACAGAAGATGGGTGATTTCTGTATTTTCAACGGAGGTACGGGGTTCATCTCACTGGGCCATGTCTGACAGTTGCTGGTCTGCGGGTGCAGCCCGACCAGTGAGAGCTGAAGCAGGGCGAGGCATCTCCTCACCTGGGAAGCGCAAGGGGGAAGGGAATTCCTTTTCCTAGCCAACGGAAATTGAGACAAACAACACCTGGAAAATCGGGTAACTACCACCCTAATACTGTGCTTTACCAAGAGTCTTCGCAAACAATACACCAGGAGATTATATCACACACCTGGCTCAGAGGGTCCCACGCCCACGGAGCCTCCCTCATTACCAGCACAGCAGTCGGAGATCTAACTGCAAGGTGGCAGTGAGGCTGGGGAGGGGCCCCTGCCATTGCTGAGGCTTAAGTAGATAAACAAAGGCACCAGGAAGCTTGAATTGGGTGGAGCTCACCACATCTCAAGGAGGCCTCCTTGCCTCTGTAGACTCCACCACTGGGGATAGGGCATAGCTAAACAAAAAGCAGAAGAAACCTCTTCAGATGTAAAAGTCCCTGTCTGACAACTTTGAAGAGAGCAGTGGTTCTCCCAGCATGGAAGCTGAGATCTGAGAACGGACAGACTGCCTGCTCAAGTGGGTCTCTGATCTAGAAGCAGAAATACCATTTGACCCAGCAATCCATTACTGAGTATATACCTAAAGGAATATAAATCATTCTATTATGAAGATACATGCATGTATGTTCATTTCAGCATTATTCCCAATAGCAAAGACATGGACTCAACCCAAATGTCCATCAACGAGAGACTGGCTAAAGAACATGATGTACATATACGCTATGGAATACTATATAGCCATAAAAAGTAATGAAATCATGTCCTTTGCAGGGACATGGATGGAGCTAGAAGTTTTATCCTCAGCAAACTAATCCAGGAACAGAAAACCAGACACCACATGTTCTCACTTATAAGTGGGAACCGAATGATGAGAACACATGAACACACAGGGGGAACAACACACACTGGGGCCTGTTGGGTGTTGGGGGGATGAATTGCGTCAGGAAGAATAGCTAGTGGGTACTGGGATTAATACCTAGGTGATGAGTTGATCTGTGCAGCAGACCACCATGGCACATGTACCCTGTAACTTAAAAGTTGATGAAAAAAACAAGAAAAATTTGCAGATTCTATAAAACTGACTAAAAATAGATGATATTACACAATATACCCATGTAACAACCTGCACCTGTACCCACATATTTAAAATGAAAGTTAAAATTAAAAAACAAAATAGGCTTTGACAAAAAAATTTTGCCCAAGCCCCCAAAAGCAATTGCATCAAAAACAGAAAACAGACAAGTGAGAACTAATTAAATTAAAGGGCTTCTACACAGCAAAAGAAACTATCCAGAGTAAATAGACAACATAGAGAATGAAAGGAAATATTCACAAACTATGCATTCCTACAAAGGCCTATTGCCCAGAATCTACAGATAACAGATCAACAAGAAAAGACAAACAACTCCATTAAAAATTGAAGTTGACATGAACAGACACTTCTCAAAAGAAGACATACAAGCAGCTAAAAACTTATCAAAAAATTCTCAATATCACTAATCATCAGAGAAATGCAAATAAAAACCAAAATGAGACACCGTCTCACACCAGTCAAATGGCCATTAGAAAAAGTCAAAAAGCAACAAGATGTTCACGAAGCTGGATATGAAATGAAATGCTTTTACACTGTTGGTGACAATGTAAATTAGTTCAGACACTTTGGATAGAAGTTTGGAGATTTCTCAAGAAAATTAAAACAGAATTATCATTTGATCCAGAAATTCCATTACTAAGTATATACCCAAAGAAAAATAAATCATTACACCAAAAGGACACATGTACTTGTACCTTGATTGCTACACTATCCACAATAGCAGAGACATGGGATGAACCTAGGTGTCCATCAGTGTTCAACTGAATAAGGCAAATGTGGTACACATGCACCATGGAATATTATGCATCAGTAACAACAAATGAAATCATGTCATTTGCAGCAACACAGATGGAGGTAGAAGCCATAAGCAAACTAACACAGGTGCAGAAAACTAAACACTACATGTTCTCATTTATAAGTGAAAGTTACAGATAAAGCACACATGTACATAAACATGAGAAAAATAGACATTGTAGACTACTAGAAGTGGGATAGAGGAAAGGGGATGTGGGTTGAAAAACTACCTATTGTGTACTATGCTCACTACCTGGGTACAATACACTTATGTCACAAACCTTTATATGTAGCCCCTGTATCCTACATAAAAGTTAAACTTATTTTTTAAATGAGATAAAAAAAATCTAAGCATTAACATAAAAATTATGGAAAATAGAGGAAACCAACAAAAAGCAAACAAAAAAAGAAAATTACATAAATTACTCCAAAAAATTATTAAATAGAGATCATAGAAACATTGAAACTGATCAAACTTAAAGTAGGCTCTTTGAAAATATCTACAAATTTGACAATACATTAGCTAGACTAAGAAGAAAAATAAAGAAATTATGAAAGTTAGAAATCAAAGGAGATATTACCATGGGCCCTTCAGAAATTAAAAGTGTAAGGGAATAAATACTATGGGCAACTTTATGCCAATAAACTAAACAACTTTGATAAAATAGGCTAACTTCTACAAAATTACTACTGTACCCCAAATGACTCAGGAATTAACATAAAATAATAACAGAGATAAAACAGACATTTTCTTAGATATTAAAAATCTCAGCCCAAAGAAAAGTCAGAGACTGTATGTTTTCACTGGTAGCTTTTATGAAATATGTAAAGAAACAATTCCATTACTCAACAAACTTTTTTCAGAAATACATGAGTACAGAATATTTCTTAACTCTTTTTATGAGGCCAATATCATCCTGACACCAAAGCCAGACTAAGGCATGTCAAAGAAGAAGAACTACACGTCAATATCCTTCATTAATAGAGATGCAGCAATCTTTAACAAAATACAACAGTGTTTAAAGAAAATAACACATCAGTATATAGAGGGAATTAAATGTAAGAGTATATATGAATGGTTGCATTAATTGCCTCAAATTTAATTAATAAAACACAACACCTTAATACTACACAGCAAAAATATTAAAGAGCATCTTAATAGATGCAGAGAAGACATAAGACAAAATACAGTGTCCATTCATTATAAAATCCCTTAGCAAGCTTAGAATATCAGGAAAGTCTCTCTACTTGATAAAAGACATTAATAAACAACACATGAAGTATTATATTAAATGGTTGTCAGTAAATTTTCTATGCTATAACTGAATACCTACGACTTGGTAATTTATAAAGAAAATAAGTTCATTTAGCTTATGGTTCTAGAGGCTGGGAACTCCAAGAGCCATGGTGCTGATATCTGGTGAGGGTCTTCCAGCTGTGTTGTGATATGGTGAAGGGCATCACATGGAAAGAGAGCAAGAATGTCTATATCAGTTCAGTTTCTCTTTCTGTTTTCACAAAGGCACCAGTTCCATCATGAAGGCCTCACCCTGACAACTGTATTTAATACTAATTACTTCCCAAAGGATCTACCTCCAATCAATATATGGATGTGAGGGTCAAGTTTCCATCACAGGATATTTGTGACACATTTAAGCCATTGCGTTCTATCCCATCCCTCAATATTTATGTCCTTCTCACATGCAAAATACACTCATTCTGTGTCAATAGCCCCAAAGTCTTAACTCTTTCTAGCACCAACTCAAAAATCCTAAGTTCAGAGTCTCATCCGAATCAGGTATGAGTGAGACTCAATTCACAATTCATCTTGAGGCAAATTTCTTCCAGTTGTTAGCCTGTGAAATTAAACAAGTTATCTATTTCAAAAATAAAATGGTGGGACAGACATATGACATATTCCTATTCCAAAAAGGAAAATGGGCAAAGTGAAAATAGTTACAAGTCTCAAGTAAGTCCAAACCCCAAAAGGAAAAAAACATATTCAGTCTTAAAGCCAAAGAATAATCTCCTTTGACCTCACACATACATCCTGTGCACACTGGTGTGGGTGTTGTGACCTCAAGGCCTTAAGGAAGCCCCACACAAACCACGTTGCAGGACTCACCCCACAATTAAGCTCTCCTGAGTTGGCTTTGTACATTAATAGCTCCGTAATTCTGGGGTCTTTGTGGTGGTGCTGATCCCAAGGCTCTATTTTTTCTTTTTTTTATTATTATTATACTTTAAGTTCTAGGGTACATGAAATGCCAAGGCTCTATTAGGCATTATCCTCGTGTGGACTCTCTGCAATGGCCTTGCTCCCATAGATGCCCTAGGCACTGACTTGGTGAAGGCTCTCTGTGGTGTCTTTGCTTTTGTGACATCTCTTCCTTGCTCCTCAGGCTGTCTGTGACATCCTTTGAAATCGAAATGAAGAAATTCATCCCCCGACAGTTTTTGCATTCTGCATATCTTCAGTATTAGCACCACATAGATGCTGCCAAAGTTTATGACTTGCACCTTCCAGAGTAGCAGGCCACACCACCTGAGGCCATTTGAGCCATAGCTGGGGTGGCTGAACACTGCTGCACTTCTGAAATGCTGGGAGCAGACACCTGAGGCAACTAAAAGCAGGGACCCATCCCCTAAATAAATTCTGCCCTCCTAGAGCTCTGGGCCTGTGATGGGAGGGGCCACATCACATATCTCTGAAATACCTTAGGGTTTTCGGCCACTATTCTGATGAATAGCCCCTGGCTTTATTCTATCCACACTAATTTTATCAATAGGTCACTTGGTTACACTCTTGGTTTCCTCTACTAAAAATGCTCTTTCATTCTCCACCATATGACTAGGCTGCAAATTTTCTAATTCTTTCTACTATGCTTTCTTTTAAAATTATAAATTCTGTTTTTATATTATCTCCTTCCTCTCTTATTTTATATAAGCAGTTAAAAGTAGCCATACAGCAGACTGAATGCTTTGCTACTTAGATATTTCTTTCACCAGATATGCTAGCTTCACTCTTTTTTCTGTCTTCTACAAAGAAATAAGAGATGACACAAGCAAATGGAAAAATATTTCATGCTCATGGACAGGAAAAATCAATATTAAAATTGCCTAACTGCCCAATGCTATTTACAGATTCAATGCTATTCCTATCAAACTACAAATGACATTCTTCACAGAACTAGAAAAAAACTATTTTAAAATTCATATGGAACCAAAAAAGCTCAAGTAGCCAAGGCAATCTTAAGCAAATAGAACAAAGCTGGAGGTATCACATTACCTAACTTCAAATTATACTATGGCGCTACACTAGCCAAAACAGCATGGTACTGGTACAGAAACAGACACATAGACCAATGAAACAGAACAGAGAGCCGAGAAATAAGACCACACCTGCATCCACCTGATCTTTGACAAAGATGACAAAAAGAAGCAATGGGGAAATGACTCTATTCAATAAATGGTGCTGGGATGACTGGTTAGCCATATGCAGAAAATTGAAATTTGGCCCCTTCCTTATACCATATACAAAATTAAACTCAAGATGGATAAAAGGCTTACATGTAAAATCCAAAAGTATAAAAACTTTGGAATACAACCTAGGCAATGCTATTCTGGACATAGGCGCTAGTACATATTTCATGACTAAGACACCAATTGCGGCAAAAGCAGAAAAATGGGATCTATTTTAAGTAAAGGGCTTCTTCGGAGAAGAGTATCAGCAGAGTAAACAGACAACCTACAGAATCTGATAAAGCATTTGCAAACTATGCAAACTTTTGCAAACTATGCATAAAACATTTGCAAACATGTATGTAAACAAACACGTTTACAAGAAAAAAACACAGAACCCCATTAAAAAGTGATCAAAAGACAGTTTCAAAAAGGACATACATGTGACCAACAAGCATGTGAAAAAAAAAAGCTCAATATCACTAATCATTAGAAAAACACAAATCAAAACCACAATGATATGCCATCTCATACTAGTCAGAATGGCTATTTTTTTTTTTTAACCACTAAAAGGCCAGTTAATGAAATTTTACTTATTTATTTTTAATCTCAATCGTTTTTGGGAAACAGGTGGTGTTTGGATACAAGAATAAGTTATTTACTGGTGATTTCTGAGATTTTGGTGCACCCATCAACCAAGTAGTGAACATTGTGCCCAGTGTGTAGTCTTTTAGCCTTCTCACCCTTTTCCCTGAATCCCCAAAGACCATTGTATCATTCTCATGGCTTTGTGTCCTCAAAGCTTAGTTCCCACTTATGAATGAGATCAATGTTTGGTTCTCCGTTCCTGAGCTACTTCACTGAGAATAATGGTCTCCAAGTTGCTGCTAATGCCATTATTTCATTCTTTTTATGGCTGAGTAGTATTCCATGGTGTGTATGTGTATGTGTGTGTGTGTGTGTATATATTATATTTTATATAAATACATATACACATTTTCTTTATTTACTCATTGATTGATGGGCATTTGGATTGGTTCTATATTTTTACAATTTAGAAATGTGCTGCTATAAACATGCATGTGAAAGTATCTTTTTTGAAAAGTGACTTCTTTTCCTCTGGATAGATACCCAGGAGTGGGATTGCTGGATCAAATTGTATCTCTACTTATAATTTTTTAAGGAGTCTTCACACTGTTTTCCACAGTGGTTTTACTAGTTTACATTCCCACCAGCAGTGTAAAAGTGTTCCCTTTTCACTATATCCACGTCAACATTTATTTTTTTTTATGCCCATTCTTGAAGGAATTAGGTGGTATGGCATTGTGGTTTTGATTTGCATTTCCCTGATAATCAGTGATGTTGAGCATTTTTTGAATATGTTTGTTGGCCATTTGTATATCTTCTTTTGATAATTGTCTATTTATGTCCTTAGCACACTTTTTGATGAAATTTTTTTTTCTTGCTGATTTGTTTGAGCTCCTTATAGATTCTGGATGTTCGTCCTTTGTCAGATGCATAGTTTGCAAAGATTTTCTCCACTCTGAGGGTTGTCTGTTTACTTTGTTGATTATTTCTTTAGCTGTGCCAAAGCTTTTAAGTTTAATTAAATCCCACCTATTTATGTTTGTTTGTGTTGCATTTGCTTTGGTGTTCTTGGTCATGAAGTCTTTGTCTGACCTAATGTCTAGAAGGGTTTTTCAATGTTATCTTCTAGAATTTTTATGGTTTTAGGTCTTACTTTTAAGTCTTCAATCCATCTTGAGTTGATTTTTTTATAAGTTGACAGGAGGATCCAGTTTTATTTTTCTACATGAGACTTGCCAATTACACCAGCACCATTTGTCAAATAGGGTGTCCTGTCTCACTTTATGTTTTTGTTTGCTTTGTCAAAGATATGTTGGTTGTATATATTTGGCTATATTTCTGGGTTTTCTATTTTGTTCCATTGGTGCATCTGCCTATTTTTCTACCAGTATCATGCTGTTTTGGTGACTACAGACTTGTACTATAATTTGAAT
Source organism: Papio anubis (assembly GCF_008728515.1). NCBI lineage: Eukaryota > Metazoa > Chordata > Mammalia > Primates > Cercopithecidae > Papio > Papio anubis. Next base: position 88,985,233 of record NC_044996.1, on the reverse strand, counting down.
CGTAATGTGATGCCTCCAGATTTTTTTCTTTGTCTTGCTTTGGCTGTGCAGGCTCTTTTTTGGTTCCATATGAATTTTAGGATTGAGTTTTCTAGTTCCGTGAAGAATGATGGTCGTATTTTGGTGGGAGTTTAATGGAATTTGTAGACTGCTTTTGGAAGTATGGTTATTTTCATAATATTGATTCTTCCCATCCATGAACATGGGACGTGTTTTCATTTGTTTGTGTTCTCTATGATTTCTTTCAGCAGTGTTGTATAGTTTTCCTTGTAGAGGTCTTTCACCTTCTGGGTTAGGTATATTTCTAAGTATTTTCTTTTCTTTATTTTTTTGCAGCTATTGTAAAATAGATTGAGTTCTTGATTTGATTCTCACTTTGGTAGCTGTTGCTGTATAGCAGTGCTACTGATTTGTATACATTAATTTTGTATCCAGAAACTTGGATAAATTCATTTATCAGTTCTTGGAGCTTTTCGGATGAGTCTTTAGGATTTTCTAGGTATATGATAATATCATCAGCGAACAGTGACAGGTTGACTTCCTCTTTACTGATTTGGATGCCCTTTATTTCTTCCTCTTGTCTGACTGCTCTGGCTAGAATTTCCAGTACTCTGTTGAATAGAAGTGGTAAAAGTGGGTATCCTTGTCTTGATCCAATTCTCAGGGGGAATGCTTTCAACTTTTCTTTGTTCAGTATAATGTCGGCTGTGGGTTTGTCATAGATGGGTTATATTACCTTCAAGTATGTCCTTTCAATGCTGATTTTGCTGAGCGTTTTAATTATAAACGGATGCTGAATTTTGTCAAATGTTTTTTCTTCATCTATTGAGATGATCATATGATTTTTCTTTGTAATTATGTTTATATGGTTTATCACATTTATTAACTACTGTATGTTAAATCATCCCTGCATCCCTGGTATGAAACCAACTTGATCGTGGTGGATTATCTTTTTGATATGCTGTTGGATTTGGTTAGCTATATTTTGTTGAGAATGTTTGCATCTATGTTCATCATGGATATTGATCTGTAGTTTTCTTTTTCTGTTATGTCATTTCCTGGTTTTGGTATTAGGGTGATATTGGCTTCATAGAATGATTGAGGGAGAATTTCCTCTTTATCTTTTGGAATAGTGTCAATAGAATTGCTACCAATTCATCTTTGAATGTCTGATAGAATTCAGTTGTGAATCTGTCTGGTCCTGGACTTTTTTGTTGGTGTGTTTTTATTACCATTTCAATCTTACTGCTTGTTATTGGTCAGTTCAGAGATTCTATTTCTTCCTGGTTTAATCTAGGAGGGTAGCATATTACCAGGATTTATCCATATCTTCTATATTTTCTAGTTTGTGTGCATAAAGGTGTCCATAGTAGCTTTTAAGGATCTTTGTATTTTTGTGGTATCAGTTGTAATATTTCCATTTTCACTTCTAATTGAGCTTATTTGGGCCTTCTCTCTTCTTGGTTAATCTCACTAATGATCTATCAATTTCATTTATCTTTCCAAGGAACCTTTTGGTTTTGTTTTTTGTATATTTTAAATGGAATTGGAATTTCATTTCATTTAGTTCATTCCAATTTCATTTAGTTCTGCTCTGATCTTTGTTATTTCTTTCCTTCTGCTGTGTTTCGATTTGATTTGTTCCTGTTTGTCTAGTTCCTTGAGTGGTACCGTAGATTGCCTATGTGTGCTCTTTCGGAATTTTTGATACAGGCATTTAAGGCTATGAACTTTCCTCTTCGTACCACGTTTGCTGTATCCCAGAGCTTTTGATTGGTTGTGTCACTATTATCATTCAGTTCTAACAATTTTTTAATTTCCATCTTAATTTCATTATTAACTCAATGATCATTCAGGAGCAGGTTATTTAATTTTCATGTATTTTCATGGTTTTGAGTGTTCCTTTTGGAGTTGATTTTCAGTTTTATTCCACTGGTGTCTGAAAGAGTACTTGATATAGTTTTAATTTTAATTTTCTTAAATGTATTGAGACTTATTTTGTGGCCCATAATATGGTCTATCTTAGAGAATGTTCCATGTGCTGCTGAATGGAATGTATATTCTATAGTAGGTGGCTGTAATGTTCTGCAAATATCTGTTAAGTCTATTTGTTCTAAGGTATAGTTTAAATCCATTGCTTATTTGTTGATTTTCTGTCTTGATGAGCTATCTAGTGCTGTCAGTGGCCATACCACCCTGAACGCACTCAATCTCATCAGAATGGCTATTAGTAAAAAGTCAAAAAGAAAAAAAGAAAAAAAAACAGATTCTAGTGAGTTTGCAGAGAAACAGAAATGTGTATACACTCTTAGTGGGAGTCAGCCATTGTAGAGAGCAGCATGGCAATTTCTCAAAAAGCTGAAACCAGAACTATTACTTGTCATTGCAGTACTATTCACAATAGTAAAGACACGGATGCAACTTAAATGCCCATCTCTTGTAGACCAGATAAAGAAAATGTGTTACATATACACCATGAAATACTATGCAGCCATAAAAACAATGAAATAATTTCCTTCGCAGGAAGAGAAATGGAGCTGGAGGCCATGATTTTTAGCAAAGTAATCCAGAAACAGAAAACCAAATACCACGTGATTCCAATTATAAGTGAGAGGTAAATAATGAGAATGTAAGAACCCAAAGAGGGGAACAACAGATACTAGGGCTTACTTGAAGGAGGAGGGAGAGAATTAGGAAAAATAAACACTGGGCACTAGACTTAGTACCGGGGTAATAAAATAATCCTTATAGGATACAACCATGACATGAACTTATCTATATAGGAAACCGGTTCATGTACTTCTAAACCTAAAATAAAAAATTAAAAAATAACAAACTAAACTCCACAACACATAAAAAGATCATCACCATAATCAAGTAAGATTCCTTCCAGGGATGCAAGGATGTCCAACATGCATGAATCAATAAATGTGATACATCATATTAAAATAATAAAGGACAAAAATTATATGATCATGCCAATAGATGCAGAAAAAGCATTTGACAACATTCATCCTTCTTCATGATAAAAAATTACTCAACATATTATGTATAGAAGAAATGTACATGAACATAATGTGAAGGCCATATACTACAAATTGACAGTAAATTTCATACTGAATGGGGAAAAGTTGAAATCCTTTCCTCTAAGAAGAGGAACAAGGCAAGGATTTCCACTTTCAATACTTGTATTTAATATAAAACTAGAAGTCCTAAGCAGAGTAATTAGGCAAGCATAAAAAGGCATTCAAATTGCGAAGAAGAATTAAATTATCATTGTTTGCTGATGATATGACCTTACACATAAAACATCCTAAACAATTCACTGAAAAGCTGTTAGACCAATAAATAAATTCAGTAAATTTGCAGATTATAAAATCAACATACAAAAATTAGTAGAATTTCTATATGCTTATAGCAAACTATCTGAAAATAAATAAATAAATAATTCCAATTTACAAATACAATAAAGCAAAATGCCTAGGAATAAGTTTAACCAAGGAGGTTAAATATTGCTGCAGTTAAAACTCTACAACACTGATGAAAAAAACTGAAAAATACACAAATAAATTTATATCTTATGTTCATATATTGGAAGAACTAATATTGTTAAAATGCTCACACTACCTAAAAAGATTTACAGATTTAATGAATCCCTATCGAAACACCAATACCATTCTTCACAGAAATAGATAACAATCTTCTAAAATTAATATGAAACCACAAAAGTCCTTAAATTGCCAAATCAATTTTAATAACAACCAAAAAAGTTAACAGCCTTATACTACAACCTGACTTCACAGTGTACTGCAAAAACACAGCAAAGCAAAGAGTATTGTATTGACATAAAATAAGGCATATGGACAAGTGGAAAAGAATAGAGAGAACAGAAATAAATCCACACAGTTTACACCAACCGATGTTTGACAAAGATATCAAGAACATGTTATGGGGAAAAGACAGTCTCTTCAACAAATGGTGTTGAGAAAACTAGATATCTACATAGAGAAGAATAAAATTAAACCATTATATTTCAGAATCTACAAAAAGTAACTCAGAATGTATTGAAGACTTAAATGTAAGATCTAAAACTATGAAACTTCCAGAAGAAAACATAGGGGAAATGCTTTATGATTTTTTTATGGGCAATTTCTTTTTCATAAAACCTCAAAAGCACAGGTAACAAATGCAAAAATAGACAAATGGAACCATATCAAAATAAAAAGCTTCTGTGTAACAAAAGAATCAATCAAAAGGGTGAAGAGACAACCTACCAAATAAGAAAAAATGTTTGCAAACAATTTATCCAACAATGTAATAATATCCAGAATATACAAGGAACTCAAATAACTCAATAGGAAAAAACAAACAAGTAAATAACCTGATGCAAAAATTTAAAAAAATCTGAATAGAAATTTTTCAACAAAAGACATACAAATGAAGAACAGGTATGTCAAAAAAAAATGTTCAACATCACTAATCATCTGAGAAATGCAAATAAAAACCTCAGTTCAGTATCACCTCATCCTAGTTATAAGGATCATTATCAAATAGACAATATAAACGTGCTAATGAGAATGCGGAGCAAAGAGGACTCATACAGTATGAATGTCTCTCAAATAATTAAAAATAAAACTGCCATGTTGTCCAGCAATCCCACTACTAGGTATATATTGAAATGAATTAAAATCAGTGGGTCAAGTAAATAGCTGCCATCTCATGTTTATTCTAGCACTATCACAATAGTCAAAATATAAAATCATTCATTAATCGGATATATTTTATCATTCTACAATTTACATTTACTTAAAAACTATGTTGTACACAATAAAAGCATACAATGTTACCTGTAAATTTGTAAAATAGAAGTAAGTACACTGAGTAATATTACCAATGTTACTAAAAATTCTCTTTGGATTTACAAATTTTAATTTACATTATCATGACACATGACTTAAGCCTGTTTGAGTTTGTTGTAACAACAGAAAAAAGTGATAAATATGATTTGCCTTATGTCTTTAAAATGCTGGAAACACATTTGTTACTCAGGGTTCTCTAGAGGGATACAACTAATTATACACACACACACACACACACACACACAGTTTTATATAGATATAGTTTATTAAGCCTTAACTCACATGATCACAAGGTCCCACAATAGGCCATCTGCAAGCTGAGAAGCAAGGAGAGCCAGTCGGAGTCCCAATACTGAAGAACCTGGAGTCAGATGTTTGAGGGCAGGAAGCATCCAGCATGGGAGAAAAATGTAGGTTGTGAGGCTAGGCTAGTATTTTCACATGTTTGTGCCTGTTTTATCTTCTAGCCACACTGGCAGCTGATTAGATGGTACCCACCAAGATTATGGGTGGGTCTGCCTCAAATTTTAATCTTCTTTGGTAACACTCTCACAGACACACCCAGGGTCATTATTTTGTATCCTTCAATTAAATCAAGTTGAAACTCAGTATAATCATCACAAGTCCACCCCTTGTCAACTTGAACCCATACACATCTCCTGAGACCCTCAAATAAAGACAATAATGAGGTCATAATTACGCCTAACATAATAAAACTATCCTTTGTATAACTGGAAACTCACCAATCCCCAACACAACTACTATCACGTAAAGTTAATAATACTTAAATGTTGATATGAAGTCAATAAATCTTATGTCATATGATAAAGAAAAAGGAAGTAAAATGAAGTTTTTTTAGTATAAGTGCATACATGTACAAACATGTTTTTAACAAAAGAAGGAGAAAATACTCATGACAACTACAGTCTCGTTTCTGCAGCTGGTCACGTGGTCATAGCTGGTATTGATGACTACCTTCTTCTACCACACATTCTGTATTCCCTTTTCCTTCAGCAAGCATCTCAGCGGGTCATGATTTTTTGGGTTTGTTTTTTGTTTTGTTTTGTTTTTCCCACTGATGGAGTGACCCAAATCTTTATTCTTGAAGGGTATGGGCCATTTGTATTTGTGCTTGGATTGGGCTGTTGTATTTTCCCATTGACCTTAGTCACAGGGCATGGTAATACTAAAAAACACCCTACTTAATCTCCTGTATTCCATTCATACTCTTTTTTTACCTCTGTTGTGGAATAGTAGACTGATTTCATCTTGATAATCTGGGTCAATCACCCCAGCCAACACTTTAACTCCCTTCTGGGCCTGTTGACTTAAAAGCAGGAGGAGCCCAAAGTGTCCATGTGGCAATCTTAACTTCCAGTTTAATGGAATCATTATGTCTCCTAGTGGTAGCCTTCCTCCCTCTGGAACTAAGACCTCTAGGCCAGCAGAAAGTAATGTCACAGGAATAGGAAGCAAAAAATTTGCTAGTAGATCACTAGGAATGATGGTGAGTCGTGCCACTTCCACTTCCATCCCTTGATTCCTGGACCCGTGAATCCTGGCTATGGGAGAAACAGCACCATATATTGGATGCTATTTCAGAGCATACATGGCTTTCTGGAGAACTCTGCCCCAGCCCTGCAAAGTATTGTCACCTAGTTGGCATTATAATTGTGACTTCAAAAGGTCATTCCACCAATCCAGTCTCATTATGGGGAACATGGTAAGGCCAGTGAATTTCATGAGCAGGAGCCCACTGCTGCACTTCTTTAGCCATAAAGTGAGTGTCTTGGTCAGAGGCAACGCTGTGTGGAGTACTATGACGATTGATAAGGCATTCCATGAGTCCATAGATGGTAGTCTTGGCAGAAGCATTGCATGCAGGATAGGCAGACCCATACCTGGAGTGTCTATTCCAGTGAGGACAAACCTCTGCCCTTTCCACAATGGAAGAGGTCCAATATAATCAACCTGCCATCAGGTAGCTGGCTGATCACTCTGAGGAGTAGTGCCATACAGAAGTTTCAGTATTGGTCTCTGCTGCTGGCAAAGTGGGCACTCAGCAGTGGCTGTAGCCAGGTCAGCCTTGATGAGTGGAAGTGCATGTTGCTGAGCCCATGTGTAACCTCCGTCCCTGACATCATGGCCACTTTTTTCATCGGCCCGTTGGGCTATGTCAGGGGTGGCTGGGGAAAAGAGACTGAGTGGTATCCACAGAACAGGTCATCCTATCCACTTTATTATTAAAATCCTCCTCTGCTGAGGTCACCCGTTAGTGAGTAGTCACATGGGATACAAATATCTTCAACGTTTTTGACCATTCGGAGTGGTCCATTTACATGCCTCTTCCTCAAATTTCTTTGTCACCCATTTTCCAATCATTCTCCTTCCAAGTCCCTGACCATCCAGCCAAACCATTGGCTACAGCCCATTAATCATTCTATAATCACACATCTGGCCATTGCTCCTTCCATGCAAACTGCACAACCAGGTGCACTGCTTGAAGTTCTGCCCACTGGGAAGATTTCCCTTCACCACTGTCCTTCAGAGATGTCCTAGAAAGGGGCTGCAGTGCTGCAGTTGTCCACTTTAGGGTAGTGCCTGCATATCTTGCAGAACCATATGTGAATCAGGCCCTAGTCTTTTGTCTTCCTCTGTCAACTGATCATAGGGATCTCCCCATGAGGCCATCAGTGCAGTCTGGGGGAGATAAGGCACAGTTACAGGAGTGGAGACCATCGGCATTTGAGCCGCTTCCTCATGTAACTTATTTGTGCCTTCAGGACCTGCCCGAACCCGATCACATATATACTACTTTCATTTGATGATGGAATGCTGCTGCACATGATGCACTTTATAGCTAGATGGGCCAGAAAGCACTCAGTTCATGACAGGCAGTTCAGGTCACACGGTGACTTGATGGCCCATAGTCAAACATTCAGTTTCCACCAAACCCCAGTAACAGGCCAAGAGCTGTCTCTCAAAAGGAGAGTAGCTATCTGAAGAAGATGACAGGACCTTGCTTTAAAATCCCAGAGGTCTCCGCTGTGATTCACTTACTGAGGCCTGCCAAAGGATCCAAACATCATCCCTGTCTGCCACTGACATCTCAAGCACCATTCGATCTGCTGGGTCATATGGCCCAAGTGGCAGACCAGCTTGCACAACAGCCTGGACCTGTTGCAGAGCCTTCTCCTGTTCTGGACCACACTCAAAACTGGCAGCATTTTGGGTCACTCAGTAAATAGGTCAGAGTAACACACCCAAATAAGGAATGTGTTGCCTCTAAAATCCAAATAGACCCACTAGGCACTATGACTTTTTCTTGATTGTAGGAGGGACGAAATGTAGTAATTTATTCTTCACCTTAGAAAGAATATCTTGACAGGCCCCACACCACTGGACCCCTAGAAATTTCACTGAGGTAGAATGTCTCTTAATTTTAGTCAGATTTATTTCCCATCCTTTGGCATGCAAATGTCTCACCAATAAGTCCAGTGTGTTTGCTACTTCCTGCTCACTGGATACAATCAGCATAGTGTCATAAAGTAATGAACCAGTGTGATATCTTGTGGAAGCAAAAAGCAATCAAGTTCTCTCCAAATAAGATTATGACACAAAGTCAGAGAGTTGATAACCCCTGAGGTAAGAGAGTAAAGGTATATTGCTGGCCTTGCTAGTTGAAGGTAAATTGCTTCTAGTGGGCTTTGTGGACAGGAATGGAGAAAAAGGCATTTGCCAATCAATGGCTGCATACCAGGTACCAGGAGATGTGTTAATATGCTCAAGAAACGAAGCCACTTGCTGCATCTGGTACAGCAGCTGTAATTGGAGTCACTACTTGGTTAAGCTTACGATAATCCACTGTCATTCTCTTAGATTCATGTGTCTTCTGCACAGGTGTTCTGTGCAGGAAACGCACGAGGGGAGAAAATCACACACACAGTATCTTTAAGAGTAAACAAGCTGTATCTCACGTAAACAGCAATGCAGATATAATACGCAAATAATATAATAAGCAAATGATATAATAAGCAAAATAATATAGGCAAATTAATATAATAAGCAAATTGCAATGGTCAGGAGAGAAGGGAAAAGACGTGTATATATATATATATATATATGGGAAGCAACAGCCTGGGCTCCAGAGTCGGACACTGCACTCACCAGACTATGGAGGATTCACCACCAGGCTGGGAAGCAACAACCTGGGCTCCAGAGTCAGACACTTGCCCATGCACAGACGAGGTCTCGTGAAACTTCGGCGTAGTCTAGGACCATAGCTCTTTCTGTAACGAGTTGTTTGGTACGAGGCCCAGTCACAAGGGCCCTTCGTGACGGGGCTGAAGGAACACAAAAAGGTTAACTTTATTTTTGCTATTGTCTGCTGTTTTTCAATAACTAATATAGATTTCTCTGAAACAGTGTCAAATGAACACCTCAAGGAGCTCACACAACCTGTTCCAAAAGTTGACCATTGTTTGTGTCCATGTTCAATTGAGTTCAAATTTAATATTTAACTTTTCCTCCACAATAGGCCAAATAGGAGAGTTGAACGGGGACGTGGTGGAAATCAGACCCCCCACGTCTTTCAAGTCCTTGATGGTGGCACTAATTTCCACAATCCCTCCAGGGATGAAATATAGTTTTTGATTTACCATTTTTCTAGGTAGAGGCAGCTCTAATGGCTTCCATTTGGCCTTTCCCACCATAATAACCCTCATCTTACCAGTCAAGGAGCCAATGTGGGGGTTCTACCAGCTGCTAAGTATGTCTATGCCAATTATCCATCCTGGCACTGGAGAAATGACCACAGATGAGCCTGGGGACTCACTGGACCCACTGTAAGTCTGACCTGAGCTAAAACTCCATTAATTGCCTGACCTCCATAAGCCTATACTTTAACTGGAGGACCACAATGACGTTATGGGTCCCCTGGAATCAACATCAGCTCAGAGCCAGTGTCCAGTAGTCCCTGAAATGTCTGATCCCTTTCCCCAAAGCACAGTTACTCTGGTAAAAGGCTGGAGGTCTCCTTGTGGAAGGATGGGAGAAAGGTTAACAGCATATTTTGTTGGTTGTGTAGTGCCTTTCCTCAAGGGGTCCTGGCCTTGCCTTCATTCAACGGGTTCTGGGCGTGTAAACTGGCTCAAGTTGGGAAATTGATCGAAAAGACATGATTCTCTGTTTTTACAATTCAAATTAGTCTTTTGTCCATTCTACCTAGGCGTTCTCTGCTTACATAAATTAAGTAGGAATGCAATAGACTTCCTATCAGTTTCACTTCTAGGAACATCATGATTAATTAGCCAATCCAGAGCTCTACATGAGTCAGACTATTCTGATTACTGCTTTTTCTCTAGTGTCCATTATGATAGCTACGCTTACCTTGCCTTTGATGGTTGAGTGCTGCCACTTTGCCCCTGCCACGTCAGGATCCAATTATTCCCACCGTATTTAAATTTTGTAGTTGAGTGACTGTAGTTCCCACCGTTACATCTGAAATATAAAGAGGAGCAATTACAGGGCTCTTCAAAGATGCAGGTGCTATCCTCACAAATCTATTTTGCAAGGTATTGGTCGATGGTATATTTTCTGGACCCTCCCAACTTGGATGAGTAGGTTAAAAGTAACTAATCCACCCTAGCATTCCACCCTCCCTAAGCCTTTTGATGCCTTCCTCTACATTTAACCAAGGGAGATCAGGCATTTCCAGCTCACTCACAGTGGGCCATCTTTTAATACATATTTCAACTAACCAAGCATATAAACTATTAGAACCTTTTCTAACTCCTCAAGCTGCACCATTAAATGCAGAGTCCCTACTTAGTGGGCCCTTCAATAAATTCAGCCTGATCCAACTCTGTTTCTTCCACCATTATCCCTCACCCTTAATATCCATTCCCATGACTGTTATCCAAATTTCTGTTTATTTAAACTAGAAAAATAAAGCAGTTCTTTTCAAGTGTAGTGCACCACCTCATGGGTCACACTCTCAAACTCACCTATACAGGCCTGCTGGGACTTTAGTCTAGTTATAGGTCTAGAATCAAACAGTGGTATTGGAGGTCGCTCCTGAGGAGAATCAGCATTATCTTGCCTGGCAACCGCCTCAGGGAGGCCATCACTGTTGCCTCAGGCAGCACAGGTTTTATCTCCTCAGACAACAGTGGAAAGGCTGATGGCAGCATTTAGGTCAAGGAGGGGATGTTCCCACTACTGGGGATGGGAAAGCTGTTCCTTCTGGCAAAAAAGGTTCATCAGAGTTTACAAATTTAGCATCCCCAGCTTCATCAAGGTCCTCCCACATGTTCCCATTCCAAGTGGCAGAGTCTCGTTCTTTTCCAATCAATGCCCTCACTTTAACAATAGACACTTGGCAAGGCTGTACAAGCATTTTTCATTGCAGGTTAGCCATTTGCATGATGAGAGCTTGTGTCTGTTTTCCACAATTTCAGCTCATTCTCTACAGGAGGTGAGACTCTCACTCAAGGCAATCTCAGCAGATTTGAGGCTCAGTATTTGCTTCTAAACCTGGGAGTTAGAAACCCTGAGTTTATAATTTTCTTTCATCACTTTGTCCACTGAACTTAGGAGCAACCAACCAGCTTCACTATATTCCTTGGTGCTTCACATATGGTCAAAGGTATTATGTACAGAATCACTAAACTCCTTGCCTCTCACAAGCAGTAAATCAAGAGTGTTAAGTGAATTTATTTTGCATAAATCTCTAAAAACTTTATGCCAAGGACCATCAGTATTTTCCATACTATTAGAAGCACAGTTCTTAGTGTTTTGGGGTATAATAATATTAAGCAGCCAAATCCAGAAACCCCAAAACCAATGAAAGAACTCCATCCTTAATATTATGTTCCTGTAGAACCACTCCTGGTACCAAAATCTGTATTAGTCAGGATTCTCTAGAGGGACAGAACTAATAGGAGATATATATGTATATATAAAATAATTGGATCCTGATATACATATATCTACTATTAGTTATGGGCATATAATAGAATGTGTGTGTATATATATAATATATATAAAATATATATATAACAGAATATATATATAATAGAATATATATAAAATAGAATATATATATAACAGAATATACATGGGAGTTTCTTAAGTATTAACTCACATGATCACAAGGTCCCACAATAGGCTATCTGCAAGCTGAGGAGCAAGGAGAGCCAGTCCAAGCCCCAAAACTAAGGAACTTGGAGTCCAGTGTTTGAGGGCAGGAAGCATCCAGCATGGAAGAAAAATGTAAGCTGTGAGGCTAGGCCAGTCTAGTCTTTTCACATGTTCCTGCCTGCTTTATCTTCTAGCTGCACTGGCAGCTGATTAGATGGTACCCACCGAGATTAAGGGTGGGTCTGCCTTTCCCAGCCCACTGACTTAAATGTTAATCTCCTCTGGCAACACCCTCACAGACATACTCAGGATCAATACTTTGCATCCTTCAATCCAATCAAGTTGACGCTCAGTATTAACCATCATAGCTCATTAGCATCCCAAGATATTTCCTAGAAAGTATCAATCCCTGTAGTGGCTGTTAATCTAAATCCCTTTAAATTAACATTATCAAGCTAAGGTAAGGGCTGAAAGTGTTTCTAATGTAGAGAAAGCATTTAAAAATTAATATCTTCTGTGGAATTATATTAAACATGTATTTTAAGTTAGATAAAAATTGCAAAACAACATTCAAGTTTTAACAGTTTTCATCATTCATATCTATGATAATTAATTTTAGGTGTTAACTTGGCTGGATTGATAAATACTTAGAAACCTGGTAAAACATATTTCACAGTGTGTCTGTGAGAGTGTTTTCAGAGGAGATTAACCTGTGAATTGAGTAGACTAGGTAAGGAACATCCACACTCAATGTAAGAGGGCACCATCCAATCTGCTGGGGATCCTGAAATAACAAAAACTGAGAAGTGGTAAATATGTCTGTCTTCTCGAGCTAGAATACACTCTTCCTCTTCTATCATTGGACAACTTCACACTTGCTGGCCTTAGGACTCCAGGACTTACACCAGTGGCCCCATGGGTTCTCAGGCCATTGGCATCAGATTGAGAGTGACACCACCAGCTTTCATGGTTCTGAGGCCTTCAGACTTGGACTAAGCCACACTACAGCATTTCAGGATCTCCAACTTGCAGATGGCCTGTCATGGAATTTCTCCAGCTCCATAATCATATGAGCCAATTTCCCTAATAAAACCTCGCATGTATCTATCTATCTAATATATCTATTTATTTATAGCTGTCTGTCTATATCCCATTGGTTCTGCCTTTCTGGAAAGCCTTAACATAGACGTAGGCACTAGGAGTGGCTCTAGAGAAACAAACTTTTAAAGATTCATTTTCTTTCATTGGTTTTGGGTATCTGGAAGTGGCTCCAATCTGATTAGATTTAAAAATACTAAGGCCTCTATTTATAATAGTACAGAATGCAATGATAGCCCATGGTATAAACTGTTTATAGAGATATGCAAAATAAATCCATTTGGTACTACTAATTCACTGTTTATAAGAGGCACAAAATTAGTGACTCTACACATGATACCTTTTAACATTTGCAGAAAAGAAAGAAATATAATAATAGTTGGTTGCTCCTAGTATCACTGGACAAAGTGATGAAAGAAAATCATGAGCTCCTACAAAAAGAATTACAAACCACTTCTTACAAAAATCAGAGATGACACGAGCAAATGGAAAAACGTTCCATGCTCATGGTTAGGAAGAATCAATATTGTTAAAATGGCCATACTGCCCAAAGCAATTCATAAATTCAATGTTATTCCCATTAAATTACCACTGACATTCTTCACAGAACTAGAGAAAACTATTTTAAAATTCATATGGAACCAAAAAAAAAAAAACAAAGCCCAAATAGCCAAGGCAATCCTAGGAGCCACCAACCAACATTGTAGTATGCCTTTGTTTTCTGCAAAAAGAACAAAGCTGAAGGTGTCACACTATCCAACTTTAAACTATGCTACAGGGCTACAGTGAACAAAACAGCATGGTACGTGTATAAGAACAGACACATAGACCCAGAAATAAGACTGCACACCTACAACTATCTGATCTTTGACAAACCCAACAAAAACAAGCAATGGGGAATATTTTTTCTATTTAATAAATAGTGCTGGAAGAACTGGCAAGCCATATAAAGAAAATTGACACTGGATCCCTTATTTACACCATGTACAATAATTAACTCAAGGATTAAAGACTTAAATGTAAAACTCAAAACTATATGTAATATATATAAAATACATATATGTAATAAATAATATATAATAATATGTAAATATAAAACTCAAAGCTGTAGGGATACTGGAATACTAGAGTAAATTTGTCACATAAAATCTACTAACCTACACCAGGAAAGTTCAGAAGACATACCTTTCACCAATACCTTGTGAAACAGATTTGTGAGGGGATCCCCAGTATCCCTGAAGTGCTCCATGATTTCACTTCTTTGTAAGCTGGACCTTACCATGGGATCCTCAGTCAACCATTTAAAAAACTTAAATGTAATAGGAATAATTCGATCTTGGGGTGGAAGAGGCCATGTTGTGGCACTCAGCTCTCAAAGGTAAGGTATGCATAGTTACCATAATAGACAGCAAAGGCAAAACAACAACCAGAAGAGTCTGATTTTCATGGATCTATGGTATTGGCTAGTTAAACATGGTGTTCCTAGAAGTGGACAGATAGAAAACTGTTAAATTTTTACTTTATATAAGTAGAAAGCTTTCAAGTCAAGTAAATAAAAGTCTAACCCAAGTAATAAAAGCAGAGAATGATGGATCCTAAATCAATTCCCAGACTTGAGCCAGTTTACAGACCTAGAAAACCTTGAATGAAAGGGAGACTAGGTCCCCTCCAGGAAGGACACCAGTACACTACTAAAAATCTGTACCATTTATTTTTATACTATTTTTCTTCAAAGGGACCTATGGTGCTTTGCCTGGGTAACTGCAGTGGAGAAAAAGGAATAATAATACTTTTCAGGGACTAGTGAACACTGGCTCTGAACTGATGCTGATTACATGAGATCCAAACATCACTGTGACCCTCCAGTTACAGTAGGGCTTTACAGAGGTTAGGTGATTAATGCAGTTTTAGCTCAGATGCCACTCACAGTGGGTCTAGTGGGTTTCTGAATTCATTCTGTGATCATTTCTTCAGTTCCAGAATGCATAACTGGAATATACATATTTAGCAACTGGCAGAATATCCACGCTGAGTTTTTAACCTGTGTAGTCAGGACTATTAAGTGGAAATGGCTAAATGTAAACCACTAGAGTTGGTTCTATCTAGGAAAATAGTACAGCAAAAACAATACTGCAATCCTGGAGGCAATGCAGAGATTGATGTCACCATCAAGGACTTCAATGATGCAGGGGTGGTGATTCCCACCACATCTCCATTCAACTCTCCTTTTTGGCCTGTGTAGAAGACAGATGAATCCTGGAGAAGGACAGTGTGTTACTGTAAGCTTAACCAAGTGGGGTGACTCCAATTGCAGCTGCTGTACCAGATGTGGTTTCATTTCTTGAGCAAATTAACACATTTTTCTGGTACTTGGTATGTAGCTAGTGATCTGGCAAAAACCTTTTTATTGATCCCTGCCCGTAAGACCCACCAGAAGTAATTTACTTTCAGCCGTCAAGGCCAGCAATACGCCTTCATTGTCTTACCTTATCTCCAGCCCGGTGTCACAGTTTAGTTTGTAGATATCTTGATTGCCTTTTTCCCCTGACAATATATCACACTGCTGTGTTATATTGATGACATTTTGCTGACCGGACCTAGTGAACATGAAGTAGAAGCCACTCTGAATTTATTGCTAAAACATTTGCATGTGAATGGAAAATAAATCTAACTAAAATTCAGGGGGCTTCTACCTTAGTGAAACTTCTAAGGGTCCAATGGTGTGGTAATATCCTTTTTAAAGAGAAGGATACATTGTTACATCTGGTCCCTCCTACAACCAAGAAAGAGGCACAACATCTAGTGGGCCTATTTAGATTTTGGACAAAACATATTCCTTATGTGAGTGTATTACTCTGTCCCATCTACTGAGACACCTGAAAAGCTGCTAGTTTTGAGTGGGACTTAGAACATAGTGCTCTGCAACAGGTCCAGGCTGCCGTGCAAGCTGTTCTGCCCCTTGGGCTTTAAGATTCAACAAATCCAATGGTACTTGAGGTGTCAATGGCAGATATAAAAGCTGTTTGGAGTCTTTGGCAAGCCTTTACAGATGTATCAGAGTAAAGCCCCCTGAGATTTTTGAACAAGACCCTGTCATTATCTGCAGATAAATACTAATCTTTTGAGAGATAGCTTTTGGCCTGTTACTTGGCCTTAGTAGAAACTGAATGCTTGGCTATGGACCACCAAGTTACCATGTGACCTGAGTTTCCCATCCTGAACTGCGTGTTACTTTACCCACAAAATCATAGAGTTGGGTAGGCACGGCAGTACTCCATCATCAAATGGAAGTCGTATATATGTGATGAGGCCCAAGAAGATCCTGAAGACACAAGTTATATGAAGAATTGGCGCCAAAAACCCATGGTTCCTTCTCCTGCTACACCACCTCTCTCTCAGCCTGCACTGATGGCCTCATGGGAATTACCCTATAATCAACTGACACAGAAAGAAAGGACTAGGACCTGGTTTACAGATGGTTCTGCATGATATGTAGGCACCACCCAAAAGTGGAGAGCTGTAGCAGCATAGTCACTTTCTGCGACAACCTGCAATGGCAATGGTAAAGGGAAATCTTCTCAGTGAGCAGTAATTTAGGCAGTGCACCTGAATGTGCACTTAGCTTGAAAGTAGAAATGCCAAATGTGTGGTTATATACTAATTCACGGGCTGTAGCCAATGATTTGGCCAAATGGTCAAAGACTTGGAAAGAACATGATTGAAAAATTGGTGACAAAGAATTTGGAAAAGAGGTATGTGAATAAAACTCTGAGTGGGTAAAGTATATGAAGATATTTTTGTCCCATGTGAATGCACACTAAAGAATGACCTCAGCAGAGGAGGACTTTGATAATCAGGTGGATAGAATGACCTACTCTGTGGATACTAGTCAACCTCTTTCCTCAGCCACCCCATCATTGCTCAGTGGGTTCATGAACAAAGTGGCAATGGTGTGATGGGAGAGATTATGCAGGGACTCAGCAACATGGACTTCCAGTCACAAAAGCCAGCCTGGCTATGGTCACTGCTGGGTGCCCAATCTGACAGCAGCAGAGATCAACGTCTTAGATGATCATTTCCTGGGATAATCAGAAAGCTACCTGGTGGCAGACTGATTATATTGGACCACTCAATAAATATAAGGGACAGTGTTTGGTCATTAAAGGAATAGACACTGTAGATATGGATTTGCTTTCCCTGCACACAATTCTTCTACCAAAACTACCATATGTGGACTCATAGGATGTCTTATTTACCATGATGGTGTTCCACACAGCATTGCTTCTGACAAAGGAACTCACTCCATAGCCAAAGGAGTATGGCAGTGGGGTCATGCTCATGGAATTCACTGGTATTTCCATACTCCTCATCATACTGAAAAAGCTGGTTTAATTGAATGGTGGAAGAGTCTTTTGAATTCAAAATTACAGCACCAGCTAAGTGACAGTATCTTGCAGGGCTGGGGAAAGGTTCTCCAGAAGGCCTTATATGCTCTAAATCAGTGCCCAGTGTATGCTACTATTCCTCACATGGCCAGGATTCATGGATCCAGAAATTAAGAGGTGAAAATGGGAGTGACATCACTCACGATTTATTATCCCTAGTGACCTGCTAGCAAAACTTTTGCTTCCTGTTTCTGTGACTTTATGCTCTCCTGGCTCTAGATATCTTAATTCCAAAGAGAAGAATGCTTCCTCTATGAGACACAACAATAATTCAATTGAACTGCACATTCAAGCTGCCGCTCAGCCACTTCGGGCTTCTCATGCTTCTGAGATAATAGGATAAGAAATGAGTTACACAGTTTGCTGGGGTGATTGATCCAGACTACCAAGGGGAAATTGTACCGCCACTTCACAATGGAGTTAAGGAGATGTTTGAAATACAGAAGATCCCTTAGGGCATCTCTTAGTACTACTACGGCCTGTAATAAAGGTCAATAGAAAATTACAACAACCCAATTTAGGCAAGATTACTAATGGTCAGACTTCAGGAATAAAGATTTGGGTCACCTCACTAGATAAAGAACCACCACCAGCTAAGGTACTTCCGGAAGGCAAAGCGGGTACTAAATATATAGTATAAGAAAGTAGTTACAAACACCAGCTAGGGCCATGTAACCAGTTACAAAAATGAAGACTAATTGTTATACGAATTTATTTCCTATTTTGTTAAGAATATGTCTGTGTGTATATATACATATATTATGTAATATCTTTGTTTTCACTCTTCTCTTATCATGTAATATAAGATTGACTGAATTTATATCAGTATATAAGTATTGTTAATTTTACATAATAGTACTCAAGTCATAGTATATAAGGAGAAGAATAAACATCACCAAAAAAACTTTACCTTTTCTTCTGAGAAAAGGGCTAATGTATTTTACTTGTGTGTAAAATAGTTGTATCATGCTAAGTGGAATTATTACCTTGTTATAGTGTTACTTACAGATTAAATATGGTTTAAGGAGATGTATATGGGTGCCAAGTTGACAGTGAGTGGGCTGGTGATAGTTAATTTTAGATGTCAACTTGGCAGGACTGAGGAATACCTAATAACCTGATAAAATATTATATTTGGGCTTGTCTTTGATGGTGTTTCCAGAGATGAGTATGTGAGTCTGAAGTGGGGAATATCCACCATCAATGTGGGAAGGCATCATCCAATGTGTTGGTGGGCCAGAGATAACTACAAGAGAGAAAAGGTGAATATGTCAATCTATTTGCTGAATCTGGGATACTGTTATTTTCCAGGCTCCCTGGCCTTTGGACTCCAAGACTTATTCCAGTGCCCCTCTGTGATCTCAGGCTTTTGGCCTTGGACTGAGAATTGCACCATCAGTTTCCTTGGTTCTGAGATCTTCAGACTTGGACTGAGTTACACTACCAGCACCCCAGGGTCTCCAGCTTGCAGATGGTCTTTCATGGGACTCAGTCTCCATAACCATGTGATCCAATTTTCCTAATAAATTCGCTCTCAATATATTGTATGTACATATATATATATATGTACATATATATGTATACACACACACACATACAAATGTCATGGATGATATGGCCCATAAATAAGGCCAATGGAAAATTACAACAACCCAATCCAGACAAGACTATGAATGGTCCAGACTCTTCAGGAATGAATAATACAAGAGACAGAATGAATATTCAATTAGTTCTGTCTCTCTGGAGAACCTTGAAAAATATAATATAAGAATATTTTTCTTCTAGAGATGAGTAAGGGCTGCTGGCATTCTCTTAGTAATGACTTGTTATTCACAGAGGACATGATTGTGTACAGAGAAAATTCAAAGAGATCTATAAAAACTATTAGATATAACAAGTAAATTTAGCAAGGTCCCAGAATAAAGTCAACATACAAAAAATCATTTATGGCCGGGCGCGGTGGCTCAAGCCTGTAATCCCAGCACTTTGGGAGGCCGAGGCGGGTGGATCACGAGGTCAGGAGATCGAGACTATCCTGGCTAACATGGTGAAACCCCGTCTCTACTAAAAATACAAAAAACTAGCCGGGCGTGGTGGCGGGCGCCTGTAGTCTCAGCTACTTGGGAGGCTGAGGCGGGAGAATGGCGTGAACCCGGGAGGCGGAGCTTGCAGTGAGGAGATCACGCCACTGCACTCCAGCCTGGGAGACACAGCGAGACTCCGTCTCAAAAAAAAAAAAAAAAAAAAAATCATTTATGTTTCTATAAACTAAAAAAAAAAAAAAAATGGAGAAATAAATGATAAAAGACAATACCATACAGTTTGGCAGTAACTAATAAATTTAGAAATACATTTACCATATGAGCCAGCAGTCTCATTTTAGGTCATTATCCAAGTGATTTGAAAGCATACATTCACACAAAAACCTGTACACGAATGATTATAGTAGTTTTATTCATAATTGCCAAAAACTTGACAAATTCCAGATGTCCTTCAACAGATGAATAGATAGGCAAAATGTAGTATATCTGTATGATGGGCTAATATTTAGATTGACTCATACAACATGTGATGAATCTTAAATGCATTTGCTATGAAGCTAGATAAAAAGGCTAAACACTGTATGATTCCATTCAAACGACATTCTGAAAAAGACAAAACTATAGTGAAAAAGGAAAGAGACCATTGGTAGACAAGGATTGGGGGAGGGCGTCTGAATGTCAAGGAGACAGATGTCAAGGAGAATTTGTAGGATGATGAAACTCTACTATATCATATTGTGGTAGAAGATATATAAATCTATTTATCAAAACCCCTAGGACTGAACACAGCAGAAAGCAAAAACTGTAAGTTAAAAATAAACAAAAGCAATCAGGATATTGTAGACCTTGAATGACACACAGACTATAATAAGTGAATCTAAATGTATTACAAATGTATAAGTTTACCACATTTAAGGGAGAATAAGGAAGCTGGCCTAAAGACTTTTTAAAGGCATGTTTTACAGATACTGTAAAGCTGAAGATAAAAGAACTATACACAAATGCTGTACTCTCTGGTTGGTTAAATTTATCTTTCAGAGGTGTAAGTTTTACCAATTTTGAAACAACTTAACATACATACAAATATACAAGTAAATACTTTATAGTCAATGATAACCAGATTTCTTAATGTCAGAAAAAGAAATTACACATTGACATGATTTGGCTGTGCCCCCACCCAAATCTCATTTTGAATTGTAGTTGCCACAATCCCCACATGTCATGGGAGGGACCAGGTGGAGTTAATTGAATCATGGAGGCAATTTCCCCAATCTCGTTCTCATGAAAATGAGTTAGTTCTCATGAGATCTGATGGTTTTATAATAGGCATCCCCTTTCACTGGGCAGGCATTCTTCTCCTTCTTGCCACCATGTGAAGAAGGACATCTTTGCTTCCCCTTCCATCATGATTGTAAGTCTCCTGAGGCCGCCTCAGCCCTGTGGAACTGTGAGTCAATTAAACCTCTTTCCTTTATAAATTACCCAGTATCGAATTTGTCTTTATAGCAGCATGAGAACTGACTAATACACAGCATGAGAACTGACTAATTTCTCCCTTGCAGTGTTGAATTGGAGTTGGAAACATTAGTTTGAACTCATGACTATTTTAGTATACAGAAATAGACACAAAACTAAATATAAAGATGAGTGTTGTTGAATACTCAATAAAGCTCCTTTCTCAAAAAGATGTCCATGTCCCAATCCAAGGACCTTGTGAAAAGGTTACCTTAGATGGCTAAAAAGAATGTGATTAAGGATGTTGCGATGGAGAAATCATCCTGGATTAACCACTTGAGTCCAATGTAATCTCAAGGGCCCTTATAACGACATGTGGGTCATAATGCCAGGAGGCAATGTGATGAGAGAGAAGCAAAGATCAGAGAGATGCAGGGCATACTATGAGCTCAGAAATGTGTGCAGGCTCTAGTTACTGGAAAAGGGAAGGAAATGGATGCTTTCACAGCGTCTCCAAAAGGAACTCACACTATTTTGGATTTCTGACCTCCAAACATGTAAGAAAACAACTTTTCATTGATTTAAGGCACAAAGTTTGTGCTGATACAGCAACAATAGGACACTAATATAGATGTACACATGGATTAGAATGCAAGTGTGTATGGATGGGCATGGTGGCTCATGCCTATAATCCCAGTACTTTGGGAGGCCGAGACAGGTGGATTGCCTGAGTTCAGGAGTTCAAGACCAGCCTGGGCAACACACTGAAACCCCATCTCTACTAAAATACAAAAAATTAGCCAGGCATGGTGGTGTGCGCCTGCAGTTCCAGCTACTTGGGAGGCTGAGGTAGAAGAATTTCTTGAACACAGGAGGCAGAGGTTGCAGTGAGCCAATATCATGCCACTGCACTCCAGCCTGGGCAACAGAGTGAGACTCTGTCTCAAAAACAAAAATAAAATAAAAAAAGAATTCATGCATGTATTCCATAGCTCTTTCCTGTTGGAGAGCAAAAAGTAAGAACACCCAGTAGAAACAGGCACATCTAAAAACCAGATCTGGGCTTCTAGATACCACTTTATAATAAAATGACCCAGGACCACTTGACAAAATTGTTGATTCTAGGGTTAGGGCAAGGAAATTACAAGACGGTCCTAAAGCCTCTGTCATGCCACAAAATAAGGAAGTACTAGAAAAGAAAGATTACAGAAAAGGTAAAGAAAAGAATTAAAGTCTATAAAGATGCAGTTGCCACCAGGAAACTGGCTCATCTCATTGGGACTGGTTAGATAATGGGTGCAGCCCACGGAGGGCAGGCCAAGACAGGGTGGTGCAATGCCTCACCCAGGAAGTGCAAGGGGTAGGGGAACTCCCTCCCCTGGCCAAGGGAAGTCATGAGGCACCGTGCCCTGACAAATGGTGCATTCCAGTCCAGTTACAACACTTTTCCCACAGTCTTCGCAACTCGAAGACCAGGAGATTCCCTCGGATGCCTACACCACCAGGGCCCTGGGTTTCAAGCACAAAACTGGGCAGCTGTTTGGGCAGATACCAAGTTAGCTGCAAGAGTTCTTTTTCATATCCAAGTGGTGCCTGGAACGCCAGGGAGACAAGACTATTCACTCCCCTAGAAAGGGGACTGAAGACAGGGAACCAAGTGGTCTAGCTCAGTGGATCCAAACCCCCACGAAGCCCAGCAAGCTAAGATCCACTGGTTTGAAATTCTTGCTGCCAGCACAGCAGTCTGAAGTCAACCTGGGAAGCTAGAACGTGGTGGGGGGAGGGTCGTCCACCATTACTGAGGCTTTAGTAGGTGGTTTTTCCCTCACACTGTAAACAAAGACTCCAGGAAGTTTGACCGGGGCAGAACCCACCACAGCTCAGCAAAGCCACTGTGACCAGACTGCCTCTCTAGATTCCCCCTCTCTGGGAAGGGCATCTCTGAAAAAAAGGCAAGAGTCACAGTCAGGGGCTTCTAGACAAAACTCCCATCTCCCTGGGACAGAGCACCTGGGGGAAGGGGCGGCTGTGGGCTCAGCTTCAGCAGACATAAACGTTTCTGCCTGCTGGCTCTGAAGAGAGCAGAAGATCTCCCTGCACAGCACTCGAGCTCTGCTAAGGGACACACTGCCTCCTCAAGTGGGTCCCTGACCCCTATGCCTCCTGACTGGGAGACACCTCACAACAGGGGTTGACAAACATCTCATACAGGAGAGCTCCAACTGGCATTTGGCAGGTGCCCCTCTGGGAGGAAGCTTCCAGAGGAAGGAACAGGCAGCAATCTTTGCTGTTATGCAGCCTCCACTGGTGATACCCAGGCACACAGGGTCTGGAGCGGACCCCCAGAATACTCTATCAGACATGCAGAAGAGGGGCCTGACTGTTAGAAGAAAAACTAACAAACAGAAAGGAATAGCAACAGCATCAAGAAAGAGCATGTACACACACACACAAAAAAAAACCCAACCGAAGGTCATCAAAATCAAAGATCACTGGTAGATAAATCCACAAAGATGAGGAAAAAACAGTGAAAAAAAGGCTAAAAATTCCAAACACCAGAATGCCTCTTCTCCTCCAAAGGATCACAATTCCTTACCAGCAAGACAACAAAACTGAACAGAGAATGAGTTTGACAAATTGACAGAATTTAGGCTTCAGAAGGTGGGTAATAACAAACTCCTGCAAGCTAAAGGAGCATGTTCTAACCCAATGCAAGGAAGCTAAGAACCTTGAAAAAAGGTTAGAAGAATTGCTAACTAGAATAACCAGTATAAAGAAGAACATAAATGACCTGATGGAGCTGAAAAACACAGCATGAGAACTTCGTTCATACACAGGTATCAATAGTCAACTCAATCAAGTGGAAGAAAGGACATCAGAGATTGAAGATCAGCTTAATACAATAAAGCAAGAAGACAAGATTAGAGAAAAAGAATGAAAAGGAACGAACAGAGCCTCCAAAGAAATATGGGACTATGTGAAAAGACCAAACCTATGTGTACATGAAAGTGATGGGGAGAATAGAACCTAATTGGAAAACACTCTTCAGAATATTATCCAAGAGAACTTCCCCAAACTAGCAAGACAGGCCAAGATTCAAATTCAGGAAATACAGAGAACACCACAAAGATACACCATGAGAAGAGTAACTCCAAGACACATAATTGTCAGATTCACCAAGGTTGAAATGAAGGAAAAAATGTTAAGGGCAGCCAAAGAGAAAGGTCAGATTACCCACAAAGAGAATCCCATCAGACTAACAGCGGATCTCTCTGCAGAAACTCTACAAGCCAGAAGAGAGTGGGGGCCAACATTAAACATTCTTCAAGAAAATAATATTCAATCCAGAATTTCATATCCAACCTAACTAAGCTTCATGAGCGAAAAAGAAATAAAATCCTTTACAGACAAGCAAATGCTGAGAGATTTTTGTCATCACCAGGCATGCCTTCCAAGAGCTCCCAAAGGAAGCACTAGATATGGAAGGATAAACAAGTACTAGCCACTGCAAACACATAACAAATTTTAAAGACCATCAACACTATGAAGAAACTGCAAAAACTAATGGGCAAAATTACCAGCTAGCATCATAATGACAGGATCAAATTCACACATAGCAATATTAACTTTAAATGTAAACAGGCTAAATGCCCCAATTAAAAGACACAGGCTGGCAAATTGGATAAAGTGTCAAGACCCATTGGTGTGCTGTATTCAGTAGACCCATCTCAAGTGCAAAGACACAGATAGGCTCAAAATCAAGGAATGGAGGAATATTTCCCAAGAAAATGGAAAGCAAAAACAAAGCAGGGGTTGCAATGATAGTCTCTGACAAAACAGAATTTAAAGCAATAAAAATCAAAAAGAAAAAGAACGGCGGCCGGGCGCGGTGGCTCACGCCTATAATCCCAGCACTTTGGGAGGCCGAGGCACATGGACCACGAGGTCAGGAGATCGAGACCATCCTGGCTAACATGGTGAAACCCCATCTCTACTAAAAATGGAAAAGGTAGCCGGGCATGGCGGCAGGCGCCTGTAGTCCCAGCTACTTGGGAGGCTGAGGCAGGAGAATGGCATGAACCCGGGAGGCGGAACTTGCAGTGAGCCGAGATCGCGCCTCTGCACTCCAGCCTGGGTGACTGAGCGAGACTCCGTCTCAAAAAAAAAAAAAAAAAAAAGAAAAGAAAAGAAAAGAAAAAGAATGGCAACACATAATGGTAAAGGGATCAATGCAACAAGAACAGCAAACTATCCTAAATATATGTGCACCCAATACAGGAGCACCCAGATTCATAAAGCAACCTTGAAAAACGGTTAGAGGAATTGCTAACTAGAATAACTAGAATAGCCAGTTTCAAGAAGAACATAAATGACCTGATGGAGCTGAAAAACACAGCATGAGAACTTTATTCATATACAAGTATCAATAGCCAGACTAATAAAGAAGAAAGGAGAGAAGAATCAAATAGACACAATAAAAAATTAATAAAGGGGATATCATCACTGACCCCGCAGAAATACAATCATCAGAGAATACTATAAACTCGGAGACTTACACTCCCACACAATAATAGTGGGAGGCTTTAATGCCCCACTGTCGACATTAGACAGATCAAAGAGACAAAAAGTTAACAAGGTTATTCAGGACTTAAGCTCAGGTCCAGACCAAGCAGACCTAATAGACATCTACAGAATTCTACGCCCCAAATCAACAGAATATACATTCTTCTCAGAAACATATCACACTTATTCTGAAATTGATCACACAATTGGAACTAAAACACTCCTCACTAAATGCAAAAGAACAGAAATCATAACAAACAGTCTCTCAGACCACAGTACAATAAAATTAGAACTCAGGATTAAGAAACTCACACAAAACCAAGCAACTACATGGAAACTGAACAACCTGATCCTTAATGATTACTGGGTAAAATACAAAATTAAAGCAGAAATAAATAAGTTTCTGAAACCAATGAGAACAAGACACAACATACCACAATCTCTGGGACATAGTTAAGCAGTGTTTAGAGGGAAATTTATAGCACTAAGTGCCCACAGGTGAAACTGGGAAAGATATAAAATCAACACCATAACATCACAACTAAAAAAGGCTAGAGAAGCAAGAGCAAACAAATTCAAAAGCTAGCAGAAAACAAGAAATAACTAAGATCAGACTGGAACTGAAAGAGATAAAGATACGAAAAACCCCTTCAAAAAATCAGTGAATCCAAGAGCTGCTGTTTTGAAAAGACTAACAGAAAAAGATAGACTACTAGCCAGACTAATAAAGAAGAAAAGAGAGAAGAATCAAATAGATACAATGAAAAAATAATAAAGGGGATATCATCATTGATCCACAGAAATACAAACTACCATCAGAGAATATTATAAGCACCTCTATGAAAATAAACTAGAAAATCTAGAAGAAATTCCTGTACACATACACCCTCCCAAGAACAAATCAGGAAGAAGTCGCATCCCTAAATAGAACAATAACAATTTCTGAAATTGAGGCAGTAATTAATAGCCTACCAAAAACAACAACAACAACAAAACCCAGGAGCAGACGGATTCACAGCCAAATTCTACCAGAGGTACAAAGAGGAGCTGGTACCTCTACTTCTGAAACTATTTCGACGAACAGAAAAAGAGGGACTACACCTTAACTAATTTTATGAGGCTAGAATCATCCTGATACCGAAACCTGGCAGAGACACAGCAAAAAAAAAGACAATTTCAGGCCAATATTTCTGATGAATATCAACATGAAAATCCTCAATGAAATACTGGCAAAACGATTCCAGCAGCACATCAAAAAACTTATCCACCATGATCAAGCGGGTTTCATTCATGAGATGCAAGGCTGGTTCAACATATGCAAATCAATAAACGTAATCCGTCACATAAACAGAACCAATGACAAAAAACACAAGATTCTCTCAATAGATACAGAAAAAACATTTGGTCCCCACTGTGAACATTAGACAGATCATGAGACAGAAAGTTAACAAGGATATCCACGGATTGAGCTCAACTCTGCACCAAGTGGAGCTAATAGACATGTACAGAACTCTCCACCCCAAATCAACAGAATATACATTCTTCTCAGCACGACATCGCACTTATTCCAAAATTGACAACATAGTTGAAAGTAAAGCACTCCTCAGCAAATGTACAAGAATAGAAATTATAACAAACTGTTTCTCAGACCACAGTGCAATCAAACTAGAACTCTGGATTAAGAAACTCAGTCGAAACTGCTCAATTACATGGAAACTGAATAACCTGCTCCTGAAAGACTGCTGGGTACATAACGAAATGAAGGCAGAAATAAATATTTTCTTTGAAACCAATGAGAACAAAGATATAACATACCAGAATCTCTGGGACACATTTAAAGCAAAGTGTAGAGGGAAATTTACAGCACTAAATGCCCACAGAGAAAGCAGGAAAGATCTAAAATTGACATCCTAACATCACAATTAACAGAACTAGAGAAGCAAGAGCAAACACATTCAAAAGCTAGCAGAACGCAAGAAATAACTAAGATCAGAGCAGAACTGAAGGAGATAGAGACACAAAAGACCCTTCAAAAAAAATCAATGAATCCATGAGCTAGTTTTTTGAAAAGATCAACAAAATTGATAGACCTTTAACAACACTAATAAAGAAGAAAAGAGAGAAGAATCAAATAGATGCAATAAAAAATGATAAAGGGGATATCACCACCGACCCCACAGAAATACAAACTACCATCAGAGAATACTATAAACACCTCTATGCAAATAAACCAGAAAACCTAGAAGAAATGGATAATTTCCTAGACACTTACACTCTCTCAAGACTAAACCAGGAAGAAGTTGAATCCCTGAATAGACCAATAGTAGGCTCTGAAATTGAGGCAATCATTAATAGCCTACCAAACAAAAAAAGTCCAGGACCTGACGGATTCACAGCCGAATTCTACCAGAGGTATAAGGAGAAGCTGGTACCATTCCTTCTGAAACTATTCCAATTGACAGAAAAAGAGGAAATCCTCCCTAACTCATTTTATGAGGCCAACATCATCCTGATACCAAAGCCTGGCAGAGACACAACAAAAAAAGAGAATGTTAGACCAATATCCCTGATGAACATCGATGCAAAAATCCTCAATAAAATACTGGCAAACCGAATCCAGCAGCACATCAAAAAGCTTATTCACCATGATAAAGTGGGTTTCATCCCTGGGATGCAAGACTGGTTCAATATAAGCAAATCAATGAACCTAATCCAGCACATAAACAGAACCAAAGACAAAAACCACATGATTATCTCAATAGATGCAGAAAAGGCCTTTGACAAAATTAAACAGCCCTTCATGCTAAACTCTCAATAAATTCGGTATCGATGGAACATATCTCAAAATAATAAAAGATATTTATGACAAACCCACAACCAATATCATACTGAATGGGAAAAAATTGGAAGCATTCCCTTTGAAAACTGGCACAAGACAGGGATGCCCTCTCTCACCACTCCTATTCAACATAGCGTTGGAAGCTCTGGCTACGGCAATCAGGCAAGAGAAAGAAATAAAGGGTGTTCAGTTAGGAAAAGAAGTGAAACTGTCCCTGTTCGTAGATGACATGATTGTATATTTAGAAAAACCCATCGTCTCAGCTCAAAATCTCGCTAAGCTGACAAGCAACTTCAGCAGAGTCTCAGGATACAAAATAAATGTGCAAAAATCACAAGCATTCTTAGACACTAGTAACAGACAAACAGAGAGCCAAATCATGAATGAACTCCCATTCACAATAGCTTCGAAGAGAATAAAATACCTAGGAATCCAACTTACAAGGGATATAAAGGACCTCTTCAAGGAGAACTACAAACCACTGCTCAGTGAAATAAAAGAGGACATAAACAAATGGAAGAACATACCATGTTCATGGATAGGAAGAATCAATATCATGAAAATGGCCATACTGCCCAAGGTAATTTAAAGATTCAATGCCATCCCCATTAAGCTACCAATGACTTTCTTCACAGAATTGGAAAAACTGCTTTAAAGTTCATATGGAACCAAAAAAGAGCCTGCATTTCCAACACAATCCTAAGCCAAAAGAACAAAGCTGGAGGCATCACGCTACCTGACTTCAAACTATACTACAAGGCTACAGTAACCAAAACAGCATGGTACTGGTACCAAAACAGAGATATAGATCAATGGAACAGAACAGAGCCCTCAGAAATAATACCACACATCTACAACCATCTGATCTTTGACAAACCTGACAAAAACAAGAAATGGGGAAAGAATTCCCTATTTAATAAATGGTGCTGGGAAAACTGGCTAGCCATAAGTAGAAAGCTGAAACTTGATCTTTTCCTAACTCCTTATATGAAAATGAATTCAAGATGGATTAGAGACTTAAATCTTGGACCTAAAACCATAAAAGCCCTAGAAGAAAACCTAGGTAATACCATTCAGGGCATAGCCATGGGCAAGTACTTCATGTCAAAAACACCAAAAGCAATGGCAACAAAAGCCAAAATTGACAAATGGGTTCTAATTAAACTAAAGAGCTTCTGCACAGCAAAAGAAACTACCATCAGAGTGAACAGGGAATCTACAGAATGGGAGAAAATTTTTGCAATCTACTCATCTGACAAAGGGCTAATATCCAGAACCTACAAAGAACTCAATCAAATTTGCAAGAGAAAAACAAACAACCCCATCAAAAAGTGGGCAAAGTATATGAACAGACAGTTCTCAAAAGAAGACATTCATACAGCAAACAGACACATGAAAAAAGGTTCATCATCACGCGCCATCAGAGAAATGCAAATCAAAACCGCAATGAGATACCATCTCACACCAGTTAGAACGGCAGTCATTAAAAAATTAGGAAAAAACAGGTGCTGGAGAGGATGTGGAGAAATAGGAACACTTTTACACTGTTGGTGGGACTGTAAACTAGTTCAACCATTGTGGAAGACAGTGTGGTGATTCCTCAAGGATCTGGAACTGGAAATACCATTTGACCCAGCCATCCCATTACTGGGGATATACCCAAAGGATCATAAGTCATGCTGCTATAAAGACACATGCACACGTATGTTTATTGCAGCACTATTCACAATAGCAAAGACTTGGAATCAACCCAAATGTCCATCAGTGACAGCCTGGATTAAGAAAATGTGGCACATATACACCATGGAATACTATGCAGCCATGATGAGTTCATGTCCTTTGTAGGGACATGGATGCAGCTGGAAACCATCATTCTCAGCAAATTATCAGCAAGAACAGAAAACCAAACACCGCATGTTCTCACTCATAGGTGGGAACTGAACAATGAGATCACTTGGACATAGGAAGGGGAACATCACACACTGGGGCCTATTGTGAGGAGTGGGGAGGGATAGCATTAGGAAATATACGTAATGTAAATGATGAGTCAATGGTTGCAGCACACAACATGGCACATGTATACATATGTAATGAACGTGCACGTTGTACAAATGTACCCTAGAACTTAAAGTATAATTAAAAAAAAAACTTTGATAAAATTCAACACCCCTTCATGCTAAAAACTCTCAATAAACTAGGTATTGCTGGAACGTATCTCACAACAATAAGAGCTATTTATGACAAACCCATAGCCAATATCATACTGAATGACCAAAGCTGGAAGCATTCCCTGTGAAAACCGGCACAAGACAAGGAGGGCCTCTCTCACCACTCCTATTCAACATAGTATTGGAAGTTCTGGCAAGAGCAATCAGGCAAGAGGAAGAAATAAAGGATAATGAGGAAGTCAAATTCTCCCTGTTTGCAGATGACATTATTGTATATTCAGAGAATCCCAAATACACTTCAGCCAAGTCTCAGGGTACACAAAAAATGTGCAAAAATTACAAACATTCCTATGCACCAAAATTAGAGAGCCAAATCATGAGTGAACTCCCATTCACAATTGCTACAAAGAAAATAAAATACCTAGGAATACAACTTTCAAGGGATTTGAAGGATCTTTACAAGGAGAACTACAAACCACTGCTCAAGAAAATAAGAGAGAACAAAATCAAATGGAAAAACTTTCCATACTCATGGATACGAAAAAATAATATCATGAAAATGGCCATACTACCCAAAGTAATTTATAGTTCAATGCTATTCCCATCAAGCTACCACTGACTTTCTTCAAAAAATTAGAAAAAAAAATACTTAAAATTTCATATGGAATCAAAAAGGAGCCCATACAGCCAAGACAATCCTAAACAAAAAGAACAAAGCTGGAGGTATCACGTTACCTGACTCCAAACTAGACTACAAGGCTGCAGTAACCAAAACAGCATAGTAAGTGGTACCAAAACAGATATATAGACCAATAGAACAGAACAGAGGTCTCAGAAATAACACCACACATCCACAACCATCTGCTCTTTGACAAACCTGACAAAGACAAGAAATGCGGAAAGGATTCCCTATTTAATAAATGGCGTTGTGAAAACTGGCTAGCCATATGCAGAAAACTAAAACTGGACCCCTTCCTTACACCTTATACAAAAATTAACTAAAGATGGATGAAAGGCTTAAACGTAAGACCTTAAACCATAAAAACCCTAGAAGAAAACCCAGGCAATACCATTCAGGACATAGGCATGGTCAAAGGTTTCATTACAAAAACACCAAAACCAACAGCAACAGAAGCCAAAATTGACAAATGGGAACTGACTAAACTAATGAGCTTCTGCACAGCAAAATAAATTATCACCAGAGTGAAAAGGCAACCTACAGAATGGGAGAAAAGTTTTGAAATCTATCCATCTGACAAATGGCTTATATTCAGAATCTACAAGGAATTCAAACAAATTTACAAGAAAAAAACAACCCTATCAAAAAGTGGGCAAAGGATATGAACAGTCACTTCTCAAAAGAAGACATTTGTGCAGCCAACAAACATATTTTAAAAAGCTCATCATCACTGGTCATTAGAGAAATGCAAATCAAATCCACAATGAGATACCATCTCATGCCAGTTAGAATGGCGATCATTAAAAAGTCAGGAAGCAACAGATGCTGGAGAGAATGTGCAGAAGTAGGTACGCTTTTACACTGTAGGTGGGAGTGTAAACTAGTTCAACCATTGTGGAAGACAGTGTGGCAATTCCTCAAGGATCTAGAACCAGCAATACCATTTTACCCAGCAATGCCATTACTGTTTATATACCCAAAGGATTATAAGTCATTCTACTATAAAAACACATGCACACGTATGTTTATTGCAGCATGATTCACAACAGCAAAGACTTGGAACCAACCCAAATGCCCATCAATGATATACTGGATAAAGGAAAGGTGGCAAATACACATCATGGAATACTATGCAGCCGTAAAAAATGATGAGTTCATGTCCTTTGCAGGGACATGGATGAAGCTGGAAACCATCATACTCAGCAAACTAACACAGGAACAGAAAACCAACCACCACATGTTCTCACTCATAAGTGGGAGCTAAACAATGAGAACACATGGACACAGGATCATCACACACTGGGGCCTGTTGGGGGCTGTGGGGCTAGGGTACAGATAGCATTAGGAGAAATACCTAATGTAGATGATTTGATGGGTGCAGCAAACCACCATGGCACACATATACCTGTGTAACAAACCTGCACTTTCTGCACATGTATCCCAGAATGTAAAGTATGAAAAAAAAAAAAGATGCAATAACCTATTTGGGAGCATGAGAGAGGCTACTAATATGAAAATCTCTATTTTCTTAGTGCTAATGTCCTAAAATGCCAAGTTGTACAAACAGTGATAGTTTACTTCGCCACACATATTAGCACATTAATATTTTCCTAACCTTGACTTCCACAAAAATTAAAACTTTTTTTTTTTTTTTTTTGAGAAGGAGTTGCACTCTTGTTGCCCAGACTGGAATGCAATGGTGCGATCTCAGCTGACAGCAACCTCTGCCTCCTGGGTTCAAGCCATTCTCCTGTCTCAGCCTCCTGAGTAGCTGGGATTACAGGCATGCACCACCATGCCCGGCTAATTTTGTATTTTTAGTACAGACGGAGTCTCGCCATGTTGGTCTGGCTGG
The DNA here is from genome assembly GCF_008728515.1 of Papio anubis. Lineage (NCBI taxonomy): Eukaryota > Metazoa > Chordata > Mammalia > Primates > Cercopithecidae > Papio > Papio anubis. The sequence continues at coordinate 88,952,090 of NC_044996.1, read as the reverse complement.
TCTCGAAATCCTGACCTCAGGTGATCCACCCACCTCAGCCTCCCAAAGTTCTGGGATTACAGGCATGAGCCACCACGCCCAGCCGAAACATTTTCAACTATTAAAAACCATATGTATTTTTTCAAGTACATTTACTTCATGTCATTTGTATTTATATTCACCCCCAAACTGTAAGCACAGAACATCTATAGTTCTTCATAAAATATCTTTTAACCTCTGTTAAAGAATGATGTTTGAATAAGTGGGATGATGCAAAAGGCAAAAATCTTTTTTTCACTTCACTGAAAAGCTAATGCAGATAACAGAAACCCTATCCTAAAGCTAGTGGATTAAATTTCTGCTGTTACTCAGCACTTACTACTCAGACAATAATGACATTTGGGGGCATCTTAACCTAAACAAGTATTTAGCATTACATCTCACCTGGGTCAACAATTTAGGGTATCAGACTTAAACTGTGTTACTGTAAATTAATGGAAAATGTAACTGCACTTTGCTGAAAGATAAATGTCCAATAAAGGCTGCACGATCAAAAAAAAAAAAAGAAAGGAGTTAAAAATGTTACAGAAGCCAAGAAATTACCAATGGTCAAACCTAAAATAATCTAGGAATAAAAAACTACCAATGGTCAAACCTACAATAATCTAGGAATAAAATAAATAAAAATAATATTGTAAATTTGATTTACATTTCTCTAGCGGATGGAACTGGAGGCCACTATCTTTAGCAAACCAACGCAGGAAAAGAATATAAAATACTCCATGTTCTCACTTATAAGTTGAAGCTAAATAATGAGAACACATGGATAAAAAGAGAGGAACAACAAATATTGGAGCCAACTTGAAGGAGGAGACTAAGATGAGGAAGAGGTTCAGAAGAAAAAAGTGTTGAGGCTATGCTTAGTACTTGAGTGACAAAATAATGTGTACATGAAACCTCCAAATTATGAGTTCCCCTTGTAAACAACCTGCACTACTCCTGAATCTAAAATAAAAGTTAAAATATTTAAAATACTGCAACTAATGGATTACAACATAAATAATAAAATAAGTATCCATAAGTCCATACTGATATAGACACAAAATTGGATGAATAAATGAATGAATGAGAGAAGAGATCAGTTATTCCTAACAGAAAAACTTCAATTAATAAAGAGGAAATTCTTTTATAGAAAATCAATCATTACAACATCAAAGTAGTGATTGTTGTAGGCAAGATCTTTAGAGGAATACTAAATTTAGTAGGTGACTTTAAATCAGCTATTATAAATCTGTCCAAAGAACTAGAGAAAATCACATCTAAAGAATTAAAGAGGGGGGCGGTTCCAAGATGGCTGAATAGGAACAGCTCCAATCTACAGCTCCCAGGGTGAGCAACGCAGAAGATGGGTGATTTCTGCATTTCCAACTGAGGTACCGGGTTCATATCACGGGGGCTTGTCAGACAGTGGGGGCAGGACAGTGGGTGCAGCCCACCCAACGTGAGCCAAAGCAGGGCTAGGCACCACCTACCCCGGGTAAGGGAATTCCCATTCCTAGCCAAGGAAAGCAGTGATGGATGGCACCTGGAAAATCGGGTCACTCCCGCTGAATACTGTGCTTTTCCAATGGTCTTAGCAAATGGCACACCAGGAGATTATATCCCATGCCTGGCACGGAGGGTCCCACGCTAGCACAGCAGTCTGAGATGGACCTGCAAGGCAGCAGCAAGGCTGGGGGAGGGTCGCCCGCCATTGCTGAGACTTCAGTAGGTAAACAAAGCTGCCTGGAAGCTTGAACAGGGAGGAGCCCACCTCAGCTCAAGGAGGCCTGCCTGCCTCTATAGACTCCACCTCTGGGGGCAGGGCATAGCCCAACAAAAGGCAGCAGAAACCTCTGCACACTTAAAAGTCCCTGTCTGACAGCTTTGAAGAGAGTAGTGGTTCTCCCAGCACGAAGTATAAGATCTGAGAACAGACAGATGGCCACCTCAAGTGGGTCCGTGACCCCCGAGTAGCCTAACTGGGAGGCACCCTATAGCATGGGCATACTGACACCTCACATGGCTGGGTACCCCTCTGAGACAAAGCTTCCAGAGGAACAATCAAGCAGCAACATTTGCTGTTCAGCAATATTAGATGTTCTGCAGCCTCCACTGCTGATACCCCGGCAAACAGGGTCTGGAGTAGACCTCCAGCAAACTCCAACAGACCTGCAGCTGAGGGTCCTGACTGTTAGAAGGAAAACTAACAAACAGAAAAGACATCCACACCAAAACCCCATCTGTATGTCACCATCATCAAAGACCAAAGGTAGATAAAGTCACAAAGATGGGGAAAAAACAGAGTAGAAAAGCTGAAAATTCTAAACCTCAGAGTGCCTCTCCCACTCCAAAGCAGTGCAGCTCCTCGCCAGCAATGAAATAAAGCTGGACAGAGAATGACTTTGGAGAGTTAAGAGAAGAAGGCTTCAGACCATCAAACTTCTCCGAGCTAAAGGAGGAAGTTCGAGCTCATCGCAAAGAAGCTAAAAACCTTGAAAAAAGAATAGACGAATGGCTAACTAGAATAACCAGTGTAGAGAAGTCCTTAAATGACCTGATGGAGCCGAAAACCATGGAACGAGAACTACGTGATTAATGCCCAAGCTTCAGTAGCCGATTCAATCAACTGGAAGAAAGGGTATCGGTTGAAGATTGAATGAATGAAATGAAGCAAGAAGAGAAGTTTAGAGAAAGAAAGTGTAAAAAGAAATGAACAAAGTCTCCAAGAAATATGGGAGTATGTGAAAGACCGAATCTACTTTTGATTGGTGTATCTGAAAGTGATGGGGAGAATGGAACCAAGTCGGAAAACACTCTTCAGGATATTATCCAGGAGAACTTCCCCAGCCTAGCAAGGCAGGCTAACATTCAATTTCAGGAAATACAAATTCAGGAAATACAGAGAACGCCACAAAGATACTCCTCGAGAAGAACAACTCCAAGACACATAATTGTCAGATTCACCAAAGTTGAAATGAAGGAGAAATAAGGGAAGGAGAAATAAAATCCTATACAGACAAGGAAATGCTGAAAGATTTTGTCACCACCAGGCCTGCCCTACAAGAGCTACTGAAGGAAGCACTAAACATGGAAAGGAACAACCAGTACCAGCCACTGCAAAAACATGCCAAAATGTAAAGGTCATCAATGCTAGGAATAAGCTGCATAAACTAATGAACAAAATAACTGGCTAACGTCATAATGACAGGATCAAATTCACACATAACAATATTAACCTTAAATGTAAATGGGCTAAATGCTCCAATTAAAAGACAGACTGGCAAACTGGATAGAGAGTCAAGACCCATCAGTGTACTGTATTCAGGAAACCCACCTCATGGGCAGAGACACACATAGGCTCAAAATAAAGGGATGGAGGAAGATCTACCAAGCAAATGGAAAACAAAAAAGGCAGGGGTTGCAATCCTAGTCTCTGATAAAACAGACTTTAAACCAACGAAGATCAAAGGAGACAAAGAAGGTCACTACATAATGGTAAAGGGATCAATTCAACAAGAAGAGCTAACTATCCTAAATATATATGTACCCAATACAGGAGCACCCAGATTCAAAAGCAACTCCTTAGAGACCTACAAAGAGACTTAGAATCCCACACAATAATAATAGGAGACTTTAACACCCCACTGTCAACATTAGACAGATCAATGAGACAGAAAGTTAACAAGGATATCCAGGAATTGAACTCAGCTATACACCAAGCAGACCTAACAGACATCTACAAAACTCTCCACCCCAAATCAACAGAATATACATTCTTCTCAGCACATCATCACACTAATTTCAAAACTGACCACATAGTTGGAAGTAAAGCGCTCCTCAGCAAATGTAAAAGAACAGAAATTTTAACAAACTCTCAGACCACAGTGCAATCAAACTAGAACTCAGGATTCAGAAACTCACCAAAAACGCTCAACTACATGGAAACTGAACAACTTGCTGCTGAATGACTATTGAGTACATAACGAAATGAAGGCAGAAATAAAGATGTTATTTGAAACCAATGAAAACAAAGTTACAATGTACCAGAATCTCTGGGACACATTTAAAGCAGTATGTAGAGGGAAATTTATAGCACTAAATACCCACAAGAGAAAGCAGGAAAGTTCTAAAATTTACACCATAACATTACAATTAAAAGAACTAGAGAAGCAAGTGCAAACACATTGAAAAGCTAGCAGAAGGCAAGAAATAACTAAGATCAGAGGAGAACTGAAGGAGATAGAGACACTAAAAAACACTTCAAAAAAAATCAATGAATCCAGGAGCTGTTTTTTTTTAAAAGATCAACAAAATTGACAGACCACTAGCAAGACTAATAAAGAAGAAAAGAGAGAAAAATCAAATAGACACCATAAAAAAATGATAAAGGGGATATCACCACCGATCTGACAGAAATACAAACTACCATCAGATAATACTATAAACACCTCTACACAAATAAACTATAAAATCTAGAAGAAATGGGTAAATTCCTGGACACATACACCCTCCCACGACTGAACCAGGAAGAAGTTGAATCCCTGAATAGACCAATAACAGGCTCTGAAATTGAGGCAATAATTAATAGGCTACCAACCAAAAAAAGTCCAGGACCAGATGGATTCACAGCCGAATTCTACCAGAGGTATAAGGAGGAGCTGGTACCATTCCTTCTGAAATTATTCCAATTGACAGAAAAAGAGGAAATCCTCCCTAACTCATTTTATGAGGCCAACATCATGCTGATACCAAAGCCTGGCAGAGACACAACAAAAAAAGAAGATTTTAGACCAATATCCCTGATGAACATCAATGCAAAAATCCTCAAAAAAAAATAGTGGCAAACCGAATCCAGCAGCACATAAAAAAGCTTATCCACCATGATCAAGTGGGCTTCATCCCTGGGATACAAGGCTAGTTCAACATATGCAAATCAATAAATCTAATCCAGCTTATAAAAAGAACCAAAGACAAAAACCACATGATTATCTCAATAGATGCAGAAAAGGCCTTTGAAAACTTCAACAGTCCTTCATGATAAAAACTCTCAATAAATTAGGTATTGATGGGATGTATCTCAAAATAATAAGAGCTATTTATGACAAACTCACAGCTAATAGCATACTGAATGGGCAAAAACTGGAAGCATTCCCTTTGAAAACTAGCGCAAGATAGGGATGCCCTCTCTCACCACTCTTTTTCAACATAGTGTTGGAAGTTCTGGCCAGGGCAACCAGGCAGGAGAAAGAAATAAAATATTCGATTAGGAAAAGAGGAAGTTAAATTGTCCCTATTTGTAGGTGACATGATTGTATATTTAGAAAACCCCAACATCTCGGCCCAAAATCTCCTTAAGCTGCTAAGCAACTTTAGCAAAGTCTCAGAATACAAAATCAATGTGCAAAAATCACAAGCATTCTCATATACCAATAACAGACAAACAGAGAACCAAATCATGAGTGAATTCCCATTCATGATTGCTTCAAAGACAATAACATACCTAGGAATCCAACTTACAGGGGATGTGAAGGACCTCTTCAAGGGGAACTACAAACCACTGCTCAACGAAATAAAAGAAGACACAAACAAATGGAAGAACATTCCATGCTCATGGATAGGAAGAATCAATATCGTGAAAATGGCCATACTGCCCAAGGTAATTTACAGATTCAATGCCATCTCCATCAAGCTAACAATGACTTTTTTCACAAAATTGGAAAAAACTACCTTAAAGCTCATATGGAACCAAAAAAGAGCCCGCATTGCCAACACAATCCTAAGCCAAAAGAGCAAAGCTGGAGGCATCATGCTACCTGACTTCAAACTATACTATAAGGCTACAGTAACCAAAACAGCATGGTACTGGTCCCAAAACAGAGATATAGACCAGTGGAACAGAACAGAGTCCTCAGAAATAATACCGCACATCTACAACCATCTGATCTCTGACAAATCTGACAAAAACAAGAAATGGGGAAAGAATTCCCTATTTAATAAATGGTGCTGGGAAAACTGGCTAGCCATATGTAGAAAGCTGAAACTGGATCCCTTCCTTACACCTTATACAAAAATTAATTCAAGATGGATGACAGACTTAAATGTTAGACCTAAAACCATAAGAACCTTAGAAGAAAACCTAGGTAATACCATTCAGGACATAGGCATGGGCAAGGACTTCATGTCTAAAACACCAAAAGCAACGGCAACAGAAGCCAAAATTGACAAATAGGATCTAATTAAACTAAAGAGCTTCTGCACAGCAAAAGAAACTACCATCAGAGTCAGCAGGCAACCTACAGAATGGGAGAAAAGTTTTGCAACCTACTCATCTGACAAAGGGCTTATATCCAGAATCTATAAGGAACGGAAACAAATTTACAAGAAAAAATCTACTCCATCAAAAAGTGGGCAAAGGATATGAAGAGACACTTCTCAAAAGAAGACATTTATGCAGCCAACAGACACATGAAAAAATGCTCATCATCACTGGCCATCAGAGAAATGCAAATCAAAACCACAATGAGATACCATCTCACACCAGTTGGAACGGCGATCATTAAAAAGTCAGGAAGCAGCAGGTGCTGGAGAGGATGTGGAGAAACAGGAATGCTTTTACACTGTTGGTGGGACTGTAAACTAGTTCAACCATTGTGGAAGACAGTGTGGCAATTCCTCAAGGATCTAGAACTAGAAATACCATTTGACCCAGCCATCCCATTACTGGGTATATACCCAGAGGATTATAAATCATGCTGCTATAAAGACACATGCACATGTATGTTTTGTGGCACTATTCACAATAGCAAAGATCAACCCAAATGGCCATCAGTGACAGACTGGATTAGGAAAATGTGGCACATATACACCATGGAATACTATGCAGCCATAAAAAAGGATGAGTTCATTTCGTTTGTAGGGACATGGCTGCAGCTGGAAACCATTATTCTCAGCAAGCTATCACAAAGACAAAAATCCAAACACTGCATGTTCTCACTCATAGGTGGGAATTGAACAATGAGAACACTTGGACATAGGAAGCGGAACATCACACACCGGGGCCTGTCATGGGGTGGGGGAAGGGCAGAGGGATAGTATTAGGAGATATACCTAATGTAAATGATGAATTAATGGGTGCAGCATACCAACATGGCACAGGTATACCTATGTTACAGACCTGCACATTGTGCACATGTACCCTAGAACTTAAAGTATAAAAAAAAAAGAATTAATGTATGAGAATAACGTCTCATCAAGTAGTATATCAGTAAAAAGATACAAAAAGAAACCAAATAGAAATTCTGAAGTTGAAAAATATAAGAACTGAAATTAAAAATAAACCAAAGAAGTTCAACAGCAGATATAAGCAGGCAGAAGAAAGAATTCATGAACTGAAAGGTAGGTCAATTGTGATTACCCAGTCTAAGGAACAGAAAGATAACAGAGTGAAAAAAATTTACAAAACTCCAGAGACCCGTGAACATCATCAAGCATACCGAAATACACCTTATGGAAGTCTGAGAAAAAGTAGAGAGTGAAAGAGGCAGTAAGAATATTTGAAAAAATAATGGCTGAAAACTTCCAAAAATTGATGAACATTAATATATACATCCAAGAATCTCAATGAATTGCAAGTAAGATAAACTCAAAGAGAAGCACACCAAGACATCATAATTAAACTGTCAAAAGACAAACATAAAGAGAGAATCTTGAATGCAGAAAGAGAAAAATGACTGATCGTATACAAAAGATCCTTAGTAAGATTAACAACTGATTTCTCACCCAATACTATTTATGATAATGGGATACCTACCATATTTAAAATGCTGAAAGAAAAAGCATGTGAAGCAAATGTTTTATATCCAGCAAAACTTACAAATGAAAGAGAAATAAAAACATGTCCAGATAAACAAGAACTGATAAAAATTTTTTACTAGATATGCTTGACAAGAAATACTAAAAAGAGACTTTTAGGCTGAAATGAAACAACACTAACTATAATTTGAAGACCATGAAAAAATAAAGAAGGCTGGTAAAGGTAACTGCATGAGGAAATATAAAAGATGAAAGAAGTATGTTTTTTGTTTGTACCTCTGTGTTTCATCCTACCTGATTTAAAATACAAATGCATAAAATAATAATTATAAATCTGCATTGATGAGAAAATAATGCATAAATAAAATATTGGTATGATAAAATCATAGAGGATGGGGAAGAGAATAGAAATAAATAGAATCAATAATTTTGTATACTATTGAAATTAAATAGAAATGAAACTGAACTAGACTGTAATAATTTAATTGTACTCACCAGAGTGACCCAGAAGAAAATAACTCAGAATAAATAATAAATAAAATGACAAAGGCTTTAAAAAGTTATACTAGGGGCCAGGCATGGTAGCTAATGCCTGTAATCCCAACACTTTGGGAGGCCGAGGCAGATGGATCACTTAAGGCCAGGAGTTCGAGACCAGCCAGGCCAACATGGCAAAACCCTATCTCTACTAAAAAAAAAATACAAAAATTAGCCATGCATGGTGGCACTGCAATCCCAGCTACTCAGAAGGCTGAGGCAGGAGAATCGCTTGAGCCGAGGAGGCAGAGGTAGCAGTGAGCCAAGATCGTGCCACTATACTCCAGCCTGGGCGAGGTATACTAGAAAACATCTATTTAATACAAAAAAAAAGCAGTGATGGAAGAATAGACAAAATGAAAAATAAGACACAGAAATCCAAAGCAAAATAGCAGTAAATACCAATCTGTAAATTCCCAAAATTAATTGTACCTGGATTAAACGCCCTAATTAGAAGGCAATATTGGTAGAATGGAATTTTTAAAAAGATACAACTCTATGTGATCTACAGAAAACACAATTTAGATTAAAATATATAAATAGGTTGGAAGTAACAGGATGCGAAATGATACTGGACACACAGTACTCAAAAGAGAGCTGTTTTATTTTGTCTGATATTTATAACAGACAAAATAGACTTAAGACAAAAATTGTTAGTAGAGATAATGAAGGGCATTGTATAATGATAAAACGGTCAATCAGGAAAATGTAGCAATTATGAAAATATATCACACTTAACTTTAAAGCCCCCAAATATAATACATAAAACAAAAAAAGATTAAATTGAAGGGAGAAATAGACAATTCCACAATAGTTCAAAATTTAAATTTAGTCACTGGTTAATTTAAGAAATTTGCAGAGCCTCAAAACATTGCCTCCAAAATATTTACTAATTGCTAGAAGTTTTAAAAATTATTTAATACTCCTCACAAGAAGTGGAGCTTAATTCTAGTCTCATTGAGTGTCAGCCAAAGTTAGTCACTGAATTTCAAATAATAGACTATGAAAAGGGAGAAAAAAAACCTACCAAACTTTAAAGTGGAGAAACCACCTCAACAAAAGTGATCAACATTAATATCACCAATAAGTTATGCTGACATCGTGCAACCCCTGATATTATGCAATGAGAAAGACACATCACTTCTGTGGTACTCTTATAAAAAATCTGTAACTCCCCTTTAGTCATGAGAAAACTATCAAACGACTTGAAATCAAGAGACATTATAAAAAACAACTAACGAATATTCCTTAATAGTGTCAAGGTCATAAAATACTTTAAAGCTTAAAAAGCTGTCACTAATTGGAGGAGACCAAGGCGACATGAAGAATAAATGCAATATAGTACTGACTCAGGTCTTGAATCAAAAACAACAAAGGATATTAGTGCAAAAACTAGGAAAAGGTGAATAAGAACAATGTTGAAGTACTTACATTATCAGATTCTAAAATATAGTATGAAGCTACATTAGTCAAGACAGAATGCCATTATCATATGTATAGAAAGATAGAGCATTAAAACACAAAAGAGTACAGAAATAAAAACACATATATGGTTAATTAATTTTTGTAAAAAGCACTAATAAAATTCAGTGATTAAATGAAAGATTTTCCAAATGGTCCTGGAATAACTAAATATCTCTATTGAAAAACAAACTATGTTGTTATCCATATATCCTTTGACTGATCTACCTATTTATCTGGACACATACCTCACACCATAAACAAAAATTAACTGAAAGTGAATCAAAACATATACATGAAAGTTAAAGCCATAACGTTCCTATAACACAAATAGAAGGTTATCTTTGCACCTTTGGATTGTGAAACAAATCTTAAAATGCCAAAAAAAAAAAAAACACACTGGACTTCATCAAATGTAAAACATTTGCTCATTGAATTACCTGATTACAAAAATAAACAAGCAACACACAGACAAGGAGGAAACATTTACTCTCTCTTTCTCTATATATATAAAATTTGTATGTATGTATGTACATATGCATATACATGTATCTGACAAGGAATGTGACATCAACAATATGAAAGAGGAGGCAGCTCTAGGCTATCATCCCTCATAGAAACATAGAACAAGTGGATACTTTTGGAACCAGTTTTTTCAGAATTCAGAAAATCAGTCAAAATTTACAATAACCAAATGAACTCTAAAGAAAGAAAAAAAAATCTTCAAAACAGTAGGAAGTAATGTGATGATTTTACTTACTCTTTTTCCACCCTCTTCCTGGCACAATAGTAGCTTTGGTTCAGAAGCAAGGACAGCCTGCATTCCCAGTGTGGCACCCTTTCCCTGGTTCCAAAGTAAGAAGAGTAGAATTGTTTCATATGGTTGTTCATATGGTTGCTCTAACTTGTCCACTACGTGGATGACTGACACAAGGCTTTCATCTTTGTTTTCCCTAAGTAAAACTCAGGTCAGAAAAAGAACAAGCATTGCTTAAAAACACTGAAAGTCATACAATCCTCACATGTCTGAAGCAAAAGGCTATAATAAAAACAAACAGTAGATTGCTAAGGCAAAAATCTGGGAAGAGCTTTTTTACTTCCTACACTATTAAGATGACAAATTTATGAAGAATAATTATGAGTCTCTATTATCGGACACACATTGTATAAGTTATAAGTTATAAGTTATAATAAAGGGTGGAGAATAGAGCTGTATAGGAGCAGAGATTTTGCATGTTATTGAAGTTATGTGTGCATCAAATCAACTAAATTGTTATGAATTTAGGATGTCACATATAATCCCCATATTAAACAAAAAGAAAATGTCTAAAAAATCTATATACAAAAATATAAGAAGAAAATCAGTTAATAACAAAAAATCCACTATCAACATAAAAGAAAGCATTAAGGGAGGGAAAGAGGGACAAAAAATTTCTAAGACATACTTAAACAGAAAAATGGCAGAGGTAAATCTTATCCGTCATTACTTTAAATATAAATGGAATTAACTCTCCAATCAAAAGATATTGCTTGGAAGAATGAATTTTTTAAAATGTGATCCAACTATGTACTATCTACAAGGGATTCACTTTAGATATAAAAGACACAAATAGGTTGAAGCAAAAAAAAAGGAAAAAGATTTTCCTTGCAAATCTACAGCCACTGTAACAATATCAAACAAAGTAGGCATTAAATAAAATAAAAAAAACACAAGAAATGTCAATGCTTATTAGTAAATGGATAATTCATCAAGGAGATATCAAAATTATAAAAATAAATATACTAACAACAGATACCCGAGATATATGCACAGTTTCACAGAATTGAAGGGAGCAATAGACAGTCACACAATAATAGTTGGAGACTTCAGTTGAAAACATTCAAAAATGGATAGAGCATGTAGGAATAAGGTCAGTAGAAAATAGAGGATTTGAACAACACTACAAACAAACTAGACTTGACAGAGTTATAACACCTCACCCCACAACAGGAGAATACATAATCTTCTCAAGTGCACATAGAACATTCTCTAGGACAGAACACATTTTAGGCTACAAAACAATTCTCAATACATTTTGAAAGACTAAAATAATATAAAGTGTCTTTTCTAATTACAATGGAATGATGCTGTAAATAAATGACAGAAGAAAAACTGAAAAGTCAGTGTGTTATATATTCAAGATACTGTGTCTTTTGCTCTATGTAATTATACCTCTCTCTCTCTCTCTCTCTCTCTATATATATATATATATAAAATTTGCTATGTTGGTACTATGAAATCATCAACTTAGAAACCCTCTTGCTCGTGTAACATAATGAAGATTAATGAGTTCTCTGTCACCTGAATTAACAGAACATAAGTACCCCTCTAACCCTTTAAATAACATTTATCACATTCTTTTTACCTTGTTATACAGGGTTTTATATCCATCTTTTGCCTCTGCTATTGCTTTAAAGGCAACTTTTTGTCTCTGCTATTGATTTGAAGGCCACAAAAGAACATATAAAAGACCATGTTTTATTTATCTTGGTTTCCCAGCATGGCACCCAGGAAAACATCTTGCACATTTTGTCAGAGGATCCTGGGTTATTATTTCATAAATAAATGAATGATTAAATAAGCAAGTACTAATCAAAGTAACCATAGCAGAAACCCTGATTTATGAGAAGTGCTAACATCACTTCCTTTGGCAGTTATCTAGATGTCTTTAAAAATGAACCTAAATCTTTTGTGGTATGAACACTCAACAAGAGAATGAAGGATGCATATGGAAAATCTGTGAAGGAGAGAAAGCATGGATGCTTTACATTTTCAGAAGTCCTGAATATAGTTCATACACTTAAAAGCAAACCCAGGGCTAAGCACAGTTGCTTACACCTATAATACCAACACTTTGGGAGGCTGAGGCAGGTGGATCGCCTTCAGCTCCAGTTTGAGACCAGCCTGGGCAACATGGTGAAACCTCATCTTCATAAAATATCAAAAATTAGCTGGGCATGGTAGCTTGTGCCTGTACTCCCAGCTACTCAGGAGGCTGAGGTGGGAGGATTGCTTGATCTTGGGAGCTCGAGGCTGCCGTGAGCCATGATCGCCCACTGCACTTCAACCTGAGTGACAGAGCAGGACACTGTTTAAAAAAAAAAAAAAAAAAAAATCCATACTTAGAATTAATTAGTTCAGTGAAATAGCCAATTTACAGATGGCAAACTTTTTTCTATCTTTAAAGAAAATATTTTGTCCAAACGATAGACAATGTAGACATTTCACACTTCATTCACTTGTTTGAGTCTATTTAGATACAGACTAAAATAGAGAAAAAGTATATCATTTTACACCTATACTTACTTATTTAGCCCTTATTCTTGTGTTTTTTAAAAACTGACTCTTAAAATCTTGTCCATTCCCATACATTAACTCTGATTTTTGCAGATAGCTCACAATCCGGGAGGCCTTTGATTACTAGGTAGTCAGTTTCCTTACAAAAGTAATCAGCTACAAAGTTAATTCCCACTCACAATGCACTTTAATATTCATGTCTAAAATTATTAACATAAAATTTGTTTGAATTACTCCTGTAATCTTCTGGCCAGAATTCTTTGCTCTATTCTCTGACATTTTGCCGTATCACTTCAGAATATACAGTGGAATTCTGAAGCTATGCAGGCTTGAATGTTCATTTTGACTTCATCTAGCTCACTTTCATATCCTCAATCTGTAAGAGTCAGAACTAGGGTCAAATCTTGCTCTGACTGGCACACTGTGAGATATCCCCAAATTATTATGAGACAATATAAAGCCTAAGGGCCAGGGATGTAAGAATGGTGATGGCTGTCTTCCTTTCTCCTTTAGGATGTATGCTCTAAGGCAGTAGTGATTTTGTCTAGATAGTTCACTGTTCTATCTCCCAGTCCCAACCATCATCAATGGGAACAATACAATGCACGGTTCAGGACTTAGAGTCTTGTGGGAGAACAGGAACTAGGAAGCAATAATATTTATCTATGTTATTGTTATCATTGTCTAAGAAAGGAAGATTTTTGTTTGATCTGCTATGTCCCAAACACTTGAAACAATGGCAGGAATAGAGTTAGCCGCCCTCTGAGTGTCAGAATGTGGGGTAACACCAAAATCATCATAAGACAACATAAGGCCTATGTCTGGCCTAAATGTCAGGGGTGGGTAGCGAGTATATGCCTCCCATTAAGAAGAAAACAAGCTCTGTGAGAACTGAGATTTTTGTCATTTTAATTGAAACCTCAGGGCCTCAGTTAGGGCCACGCCTCTCTGAGTATCAGGAGTGGTAAAGTGCCTGAAACAGTAACTAGCATTCTAAGGTCAGTCCTAATAGTTGTGTTGTTGCAATCTGTTTTCCAATTGCGGAAACATAGATCCTTACGACAAAACACAAAATAAACTCCACATGGTTTAAAGTTCATCATTTATGGGGAAATTTTTTTAAAAACAATACTATTATCAATTATATTGATATTTGCAGTAAAAACATAAAACATGGGCAAGCATCACACCAAATTAATTACAGTGTCTGCCTATTCAAAGAATGGAAGTGGGATGGTACTGGGAAAGAGATTTATTATCTGTAATTTTCTGACTTTAATAAAATGTATATCTCTATCTATATTAAATAGGCCAAAATGTTGACACTTATTAATTTTGGGTAGAGGTGAGCAAATGTTTGTCATATCTTTCATACTTTCCTATACTTTGATTTAATTTTGATAAATAAAATACAAAGATAATTGAAAATACCATTATAGCTGATTATTTTATTACAATGTTTTCAGAATTAGAACTAGGTGACATAAAATATGCAAAATCATAAAGCATCTGAATAGTACAGTCAACAAGCAACAACCAGTACAATCAGCAATAATAGAGACAACTTTTAACTTCGTATGTCACAGAGAATGTGTATACCTTTTTAATAAAAAACCTGAATAAACCAATAACTATCAAAGAAATCACAAAGCTGATTTAAAAATCTACCATCAAAAGTGTCATCAGGATTAGATTGTTTTACACTTTGTCCTAGCTAACTTTTAACGAACAAATAATTCTAATGCTATTTAAATTATTCCAGACCACAGGAAAAAAAATTGAAAACTCACATAATCATATTTTTTAAAGCTAGCACAACTTCAATAACAAAACTTGATAAAGATAGCATCAGAAGGACAAAATACAATTTTACTTTGGAATGAAAATGTAATAATTCTAAATTAAGTACTGGTAAATAAAATCCAGTAATGTAGCAAATCATTATTTCACCATGACCAAGAAGGATTTGTTCCAGAAATACAAGTTTAGTTCCACATCAAATACCTACCATTCTAATTCATCACATCAACAAATTAAAGAGAAAAAAAAAACATACAATTTTATCAATAGATGCTGAAAAGACATTTTATAAAATTCGGGAACCACTTCTAGCAATAACACTATAAAACAGGAATAGCAGAAACTCTTAAACATGTTAAAGACTATCTACTAATAACCAAAAGTAAATGTCATACTAATAGGGAATACTATACCCTATTAATATTTTGCATTCTTACTTCCATGAAAATTAAGAACAAGACAGTCATGTCTGTCGTCATCACTATTCAACATTGTTTTGAAAAATCCAGCTAATGTAACAGTAATCAGTATAAACATTAAGAGGAAATAAAATGATCTATATTTTCAGGTGAAATAATTTCATATCTAGGAAACCCAAAATATTATATTCTTAAAAATCTACTGTAATTTCAATGATTAAATAAGCTTATTAGAGAGAAGATAAAAATACAAAAATCTATAGGTTGTCTATATTGTCAAAAATAGAAAATTACAAATGAGAAGAAAAAAACCAATTCACAATGTCAAAATATGAAATAAAACTGTAAAAATACTTAGAAATAAATTCAATTAGCTATGATATACTTACGTGAAGAATATTCCAATAACAAGACCAAAAGATTTCGATGATGTATGAAGACTCTTGAGTGCTAAGATTTAATATTATTAAAGAGCCCTCTAAACAAAAATGCAGGATTTTAATATAATTATAATTGTGATGTCAGCCATCATAATTAGAGTTTTATTAAAATTCTGCATTTCATTTTTTCACATGAAAGAATGAATATCTAGGACAGATTGTATAAAGAAAACAACTAATGACATGGGACTTGCTTTATCGGATTCTAAAACTTACGATGAAGCCACTATAATTAAATCATGATATTGGCTCAGAAATTTGAAAATGGGTAATATTTTAAATAAATGTCACGATCAGGTATCCAATGTGAGAAAATGTTATAGCTGGATCCCCATCTTACACCATATACAAAAATAAATTTCAGATGGATCAAACATTTAAACATTAAAAATAATAAAGTTATTAGAATAAAATGTAGATGAATATTTGTATGACTTTGGGTGGGGGGATCCATGTGGTAAAAAAAGAAAATCAAAATCTATAAAAGAGATAGCGGTCTACCTAAAATGTTTAAAAATTTTAAAGGAAAATACATCATCAATAAAGTCAAGATGAAAAAATCATAACACATTAGAGCTACAAATGATTCATATACACTATGTAGTAAGAATTTCTACAAATTTATAATGAAAAACATCAATAGATACATGAACAAAGGGAAAGAACAGGCAAATCAGAGAAAAATCCAAACAGAAATAAGGACAGCAACAACAAACCTCTTTGAACTCAGATAAAAGGCAATTAAAGTCACAAGCAATACAATGCAATTTTTAGCCTTTCATATTTACAAGCATTAAAGAGTGCTGAAGAGGATGCTGAAATGGGTGCTTTCATTTTGGATAGTAATCTTGTAATATTTCTGAAACATATGCCTACATAGTATTTCTGGGACTCCAACCTATAGACATAAAAGCACCAGTATTATGTATTACAGCAGCGTTATTTTGAAAAAAAAAAAAAGGAAATAAAAGACGATAAATAATGAAATGACTGAATGCTTTTTTGGTACATCAACAAGTACTGTGTATTCAGCTGTTAGAGGAAGGGAGGGAGGGGGAGAGTGAGAGTGCAAGAGAGTAAGAGTGAGGGCCAGAGAGAGCCAGAGAGCAAGAAAGACCGAAGCTACTGATAAGGAGGTATCATCTACATGTCAAGTGAGAAAAGCATGTGGCTTGCCATTTTTACAGAAACTATTAGAACATACTTTCTGTATGAAGATAGGGAAAATAGGTGGAAGGATGTACTTCGCATCCTCAACACTTGTTTTCTGAGAAGAAACAAGGTAAGGAAAGGAAGGGGTAAGGACGACGGGGTGTGGGTTTACACCATTAATTTTTCCTAATCTATTTTTGCATTGTTCCAATGGTTGCAAACACTTTTTAATTTTCTATTAGCACCCAATTTAACTGTTAAGTTACAGAACAACGCAATATCAAAAGTAGCAAAGTACACTTGAGGCAAAATTGTGAAACTAGTCAAGGTAAGATTTGGAGGCACAATAAAATTTATCCACTTTCCCGAATTTCTGACACCTAAACTGTTCTCTGCATTCACAACTACGAGAACACAAAATAATTTACATCTAACAGTTCCACAACTTCTGTAAAGAGCACAAAGAATTTAAGGAGTTTTCACCAAACCATAGACATAAATGTGAATATCATCATCAAACTTAATGAAGTAGACAGATGGCTTCGCCACCACTTGATGTATAAAAATGCCAGTTCTCTTGGACCCGTCATCTTTGGCATGCTCCACCTGCTTGCCCACGAGACTGTCGATCACCTCTCCAGGCTCCCGTTCTGCTGTAGGGAAATAGTAGTTGGAATCTGGAATAATGCGTAAGTCACCATCTTTGTAGTCATCAAGCAGCGTGTACATATAGAGAACAGGATCTTTCTCGTAGGTGATGTAAAACCAAGTATCCATCACAGGAGCTCGCGCCAGGACCATACCCTTCCATTCATCCTTGGTACCATGCTCACCTTCAAACACATGCCCCACTGCCTTGCCAATCAGGGAATCTGCCAGTCGTGAATCGATACGAGGAGTTGGCACTCTCTCAGGAAGGATCTCTAGCGCTAAAACTCTCTTATCGCGGTGCAGTTCTAGTCCATACACACTATCTTTGCCATCATATTTAATGATGTAAAGTGTGGGCTTCACGGAAACCTGCTCGAGCACAGTACCCTTCCACTGCTCCACGGGCTCGTTGCCTTCCTTCCAGCCGTGTTGAATGCGGCAGCCCACGATGTTTCTACGAGTGAGGAAAGTGGGCTTGCGCCGTTGCTTCCTGTGGGTGTGCCTTTTCTTCATCAGGTATGCGGACACGCCATCTACCCCCATCGGAGGCACAGTCGGAGGAGACATAGCTCAAGGATTAAGAGGGCTTGGGGAAAGCTGCTGCCCTGGTCGATTAAACTGACAAAAAGTTAACACTATGCAATATGATATATATATATATATTTATTATTATTTTTATTTTTATTTTTTGCGATCTCAAAGACCTGGTCTGTGCTCCCTTCTCCAAGTGCAAGGCTCTCACCAAGGTTTTGGCAGAAATGCTCGAACTCTAACCGTGAGCACTGGGACAGCGTGTGCCTTTCCACAGTGCTTTCCTCTCTCGCCCTAGAAGGGTTACTGCAGCAGTGGCGGCCGACGCTAGAGATGGCGGGCTCGCGAGTGCAGTTCGTGCCTTGCGCCCGCCCCAACCCTGACCCCAAGTCCCCGAATCGGCCACTTAGCTGTTGTCGATGCTGGTGCGGCTGCGGCACGGCGACAGAGGAGACGACGGGGAAGAAAGGCACGGGGTAAGAGGGATGGCTGCAGCGGCAAAGGCGCAGGCAGCGGCACGTCTCTGGGGAGTCCGCGCGGCCCGGGCTTCGCAGCGCTAGTTGGCTTGGCTTCACTCTGGCGACTGGGTCTTTGCTGCCCAGGGAACCCGCCCCCTGTGAGCCCGCCTGAGCCTTGGCCCCGCCCCCAGACATCCCGCCTTCCGCTCCGCGGGCGGCTGCCAGGCTGGTCAGCGCGCGTGCCCGTGTTCAGTTTGTACTGACACACGCGCCCTCTCTTTCATTTCCTCCTCCGCCCCTCGACCGTTTCCCTCAAACGCCAGCCAGACAGGCCGACTCCCCTCCTCCTCCTTTCTGGCCGTCTGCTGCCCGCCAGCCTCCTACACAGTGGCTCCATCTGCTTTCTGTCTTCCAGGAATTCCTCACTTTAAAAAAAAATGTAAAACACACGCACACCCAGAAAGAGTTTGTGCGTACAAATTCTTTTCTTTCAGTTTAAGACATTTAAGATGAGAATAAAAACTCTGTGTATAATTCACAGTCCACCATCTTAATCCAAAATCTCTTTTATATTTTCTACCTGATCATTTCTGGTGATTATTTTTTAAAATTTTTTTGTCAGAATGTAAAGGTCATGTACTGACGCTGTGGAGATCTCATAAAGTTCAGTGAAATAAAAGACGAAACTACCATTAATTTTACCATCCAGACTGCACCAAAATGTTAACAATACTGTTTTCTCCCCTGTTAATAAACCTGTGCTTATATTTTATAAAATTGGGAGCATATTTCATACTTTTATAACTTGTGTTTTTCATGTATGTCACGAACATTTTCCAAGGTTGTTAAATACTCTCAAAACATGATTTTTAATAGTAATATTAAATATTTGTAATATTCCTTTTGATAGTACACTATCCTACATGATCTATAACATAAGAATAAAAGCATTTTACCTTCATAAATGGATTTATTGTCTAAACCATTTTTTAAGAGAATATTTAATGACATGGAGAGCTGCACATGAGATGAGTGCATTGTTTGAAAAAGGAATATATTGAAACAATATTGTGGCCTTAATTTTGTAGAGAGAGAAAGAAAGGATTTTTTGTGTATATATTTGCTGTTTTTCTGTTTATAAAAGTGCTGCATGCTTATATCGAAAACCTGAAAGAGAAGAAAGTGTCCATAATTTCACTTACCTTAAGTCACAGAGCTGCTGTGAGGATTAAATAAGAGTGTCTGTAAAACTTTTAACACTACATCCCACTTACAAGATGACATTAAAATCCAGAGGAGTCTAGGGTTCTCATTTTCATTCCTCTACTCTTCGCTGGTGAAAAGAGAAAGCGTCATATACTCATGAGTAAAAAAGGCAATTAATTCACCTGGAAACAAACAAAACCGGGGGAAAAAGCTGCAAGGTGTCAATACTGGTTGCCCGAACATTTCATTACCTTCCGGGTCAGTGACAGAGAGACCTAGTCCTCATTCTGTTTAATAGCTGGTCACACAGAATGTGTAAGGATCCCACAATTCACCATGTTTCCCAGCCAAAGGACTTCAGAGATGGGATAATTCTTTAATGCCATATCACAAGAAAGTAATTCCAAGGAGGAAGGTAAGCTACATGCATGAACAGTTATTTCCAAACACTTAGAATGATATCATGGTGTATATATATTCACACATATACACAACCTACACATTCATACTCAAAGTCAGAAGGTGAGTGTGTGTAAATGTTTTGCCGTTATGTTCTACAAATAATGTCTTCCAAATAATTCCCCAGACCAAGATGCACCAAGCACTTTTTGCTTAGAAGAGCAGTTGACACGTGAAAGAAGAAGATGACCCACAGGACACACAAATGCAGGGAAAACAGTTTCCTCAGGCCTTTGGTTACATCCTTCAAGGGAATTCTTGCTTACAACCCCACAAAGTGACCTGAAGAGACAAAAAAAAAAAAAAAGAAAAAAAATTCTAATACCCTTTCTTCTCCAAAATTATGATTCTAATGTTCAGATC